>NW_012130122.1:59503-123205 GCF_000143395.1 Atta cephalotes | reverse complement strand
AATAATAAAAATTAATGTGTGAGTGGTTACCATTGTATGTTTTACAATAAATACAATAAATACAAGTTCATTGAATTGTTTTAATTGTCAATTATTAAATTGTACGAACATTTATTTGATAAATATATCAGAGAGCTTTCAGTATATGTCATTCCAAGGGATTTTTTTCTGAAAAAGGAACTGTCGAAACTCATTCATCAATTTGAATGGGTTTTGCACATGTAGAGCTAAAAAAATATTTTTTTACCTGCTCAATATTTACAGGTCAAATGAATATTTTCAATGAATATTTTCGAAATTATGGAGGAGTAAAAAAATATTTTATACAAAGTTTTAAATTACTTTATTCTCTTAATGACGATATTTATGTTTTTTTAAAAATGTTAAATATTTTAATTTACTCTTATTCCCAAAGATTATTTTGATCCTTAAATTTTAAAATAAACAAGTAAAAAAATGATCTAATATTTTTTGTCCTGTACAGTGATGTGCAACATGCGATCCACCTATAAATATTCGATGACTCGTTGGTCTTTTTGATTCCTGGTATCAGTGATCTGCTGTCTCACTAGATTTTCTAACCGACACATTAAGCACAATAATACGTCTTTTGTTAGCATAAAAATAGTCTCACATATGTGTTAACAAAAAATTTTTAATTAATAAAAATTAATAAAATTAATAAAAAACATTTTTGTGTATATATACACGAAACATTTTTTCTTTAAGTTCAATTAATATAAATATGAAGTACTATCCTTTTGTACACGTAAATCCCTTGGCTATCGAAAATATAAAATCAATTTATTTCGTAATAAACATTATGCGCAACATTAACTCGCAAGATTTTATCTACTTTCGAAAAGCCTTCTGAAAATGATTTAAAAAAAAACTTATACGCATATTTTATAATATATCGAAAATCCATTAAAATCGATGAAAAAGATTTTCTCTTGAGAACTGATGGAAAATTTATTATATAGATACTGCAGAATGCTTAACTACGCCTTAGTATATATCTGCGTCTTAGTACGTATCTAAATGAGATAATTAGTGCGAGTATAAATAGGATAATTCCTACTAGTAGATGATGTCATCATTTGTCAATGTGATGTAATGATATATCACATTAACTTTTGCGTTTTAACTTTTGAATTTTCCAAACAGATATAGAAACGCTTTAATACGCAGAAGAATGACATAAAGGATTGCACAATTTCCTGTAATAATCCGAAATAAAATATTCCATTCCCCATGAGTTGCTTTAACGTCAATTTGCGTGTAATACGTATGAAAATCGATTATAAAACTGTGTGATTTTACGTAATTTCATTCTACATTTTTATTGTATGCTAGTTTCATATTAGATATAATTTAATTCGTTATGTACAGAGTGCGTCACCAAAATCCGGACAAATTGAACAATTTCTTTAAACAAAATGTTTTGAATGAAAAATTAAATATTACAAAAAATTCTTTTACATGGCACTTGGGGAGGGATCCCTGTAGAGCACAATTATTATATCTCCCATTAGCTTGAATGACGGCCTCTATTCTCGGAAATGTTCGCACGCATGCTAATGTAGCGCTGTCCATGCCATACGAATGCTGCCTCAATAGCGGTCCTTAATGACGTCACATTGGGATGCCGAGATTTGTTTGTGACTTTTCAACTACGCTCCATAGTAGTCCAAGGATTTAAATCTGGGTTTAAATCAGGAGGCCAGAATGAGAGCCGAGGCGAGCAACACTATATTAAATATGTAATATGATTGAATTAATCATATTTATGGCTAATACTTCTAATCTTTTTTCTCGTGTACGAATTCATCATAGTACATATAAACCGAGCGTTGAGAAATAGAAATAAGAAGCTCAAGTAAAAAGGACACATAGGTCAGATTCAACATATGGTCACCTAAAGATTCAAAGGTTACCATGAGATTCATGAATGAATTTTATTAATAGATGTTTTGACGTACACATACACAGAACCTTCAGTTCCCAGCGCACTTTCTTCAAAAGATCTTTTTGGGAACGATCTCCTTTGGAGATCTGTGTTACATGGGAGGTAACCACATATATTGTAAAAACAGGCCTTAGGTTGTGTTATAATAACGATGATTATAAACGGTTGAAGTAAATACTAGTTCATAGGATTTTGTTAGTCATGCGCTTTCTTTCGTTTTCTTTGTGCGCAACAAGAGAAAAACGTACAATTACGAAATTCTTAGATGTTTCGCGCATATAATGTATCATTTTATTTTTTGTTAATATATTCGGTGAACGAAGATAAAATAATCGTGCTTGAAATCAAATGTATTCCTTTTCTATGTGAATTTACCTATTCAAATAACTACTCGATCACTGGATACATGTTACATTCGCAACATACGCGAAATCGTATGAATGAACTCACGACGATGAATGACTTCATGTATAAAAAAAATATTTAAGAATAAACACTTACACTTTTTTCATTTCTAGTCTCATTTCGTTATTTTTTGAAGTAAACATTTTTTGTGTAATTGCCGTAGAGCAATTTCCATGGTCAATCTTGTATAGTTTTCCCTTAAATTAATATACAAAACTAGAGTCATATAACCAACAACGAACAATCTCGTTGGATTTAAAATTAATGGCCGACCCTTTAAGTCAACAAAGCGGCTAGCCTGCTTACCAAGCAAATGAATCGCATTCAGCGAATTCAACAATGAATGAGCATTCGTTGTTATTGGTGTATCCTTTTTAATCATTCAATCAAAATTTTAGATTTGGAAGGATACATCAGTAGCAACGACCACTCATTTAATGATGAATCTGCTGAACGCAATCAATATGGAACTACCTCAATGATCTAGTTTCCACCGAATCAGAATGTAAGAACCAACCAACAGTCGAGCATTCCCCTGTCGTTCGATTGTAGTTGATTGGCTCCATTCTGATCCGGTGGAATTTAAACTCTCGATGACGAAAACTGATTCAGCGGAAAAGATCAAAAGTTTAATCAATTCTTTTAATCTTGTGTGTATAAATGTGTTTAACCGTGTGTGTATTGAGCCTTTTTTTATCCGAAATGTAATTCTCTCGCCTTCTTATCTTCCGCTTTTCTTTCAGCCAAAAAGTCTTTACTTTAAAAAAATTCCTTTACTGTAGGTATAAATCTCAATTTCTGAAAATCCTTATTCTTATTCTTAACAAGTTTTTACAGATTTTATGCAACACATTCTTCCTGCTTCTAGTAATATGCAGTCGTATGTTCATAACGACATAATTGCGTAGCTTTTTTACTATATTTGCGCAATTGTCGTTATAAGTACGATTGCATAACGAGTTACAAAATTCCATTGCAGTGAAAATACGCTCCGTGAAAAGGAAGCAAAAGAAGATCTTTTGAATGTTGCTTTTTGTAGTGAAATGGACATAAAAAGCTAGCTTTTTTCGCTGCATAAAATTGCACTTTAATATAGGCGCCGCGTCATTCATGCGCGAAAAAAAACGGTTACAATTGCCATAACAAAAAGTCGCTTACTACATGTTTTTATTACAAGAACTAGTATTATTGTAATAACCGTGTCATATTGGCATATCTTAATGATCAACGCGATGCAACAAATGCTTTAAAGCGGTTTTAATTGGTCATTTTGTAAAAGTCTTTCTTCTAATTGATCCATCAAACGCTTCAAAGTATTTGTAGCGAGTTTTTGACCACAGCCTAAGATGTGGCTTACGATTATCATAATTAAATGTATTAGATGGGCGAAAATTATCATTATTTCCGGTTGTGGCGACTGAAGTGTTTTTCTTGGTGTGACTATAAAAATAATATTATATAGAAAATAATATTATATAGTTATACTGTTGCCAAATCGGTTCGAAATATTGCCTCGCACGAAATGCAAGAGATCTGGATTCGACTCCCGACCGAGTCGTTTTCGTTTGAACTACATACGTTTTGAATTACATTAATATTAAAATCTTGCTTATTAGTCAATTTTATGATGTAGATGTGATGATCGAGACTTAAAGTATTTAATTTTTTGTGGTGTTTCTGAAATTTATATGTGGCGCAATTATCTATATAAAAAGCATCTTCTGAGAATTCGTAATCATTCGCGATTGCGTGTCGATCAAATGCGCAGAAATCTCGTGGGCGTATATATTTAGATTAAGCGAATAAGATAAATTTTGGAAATGTCACGCTTAATCTATTAAGTTATGTGATAAAATCATGTGATAAGATAGTAATCCTTTTTAAAGATATTTTTTTTAGGTATAGTAGCCTGTTTATACCTGCTCATGAGAACTGATACATTATCATAAGATATCCTGTACATGAAGGGGATTTCGTAAATGGTTTTTGTAAGATTTTTCCGGGAAAATTGACTTAAATATTTATCGGTACATGTGCGCTCAGAACAATGACTGAGTGCTCGAGCTCTTGTTTGATCTGTATTTTTAGATCTAATGAATTACGCCAATCAGATGTAACCCAGTCATCAATATCGAATCGAAGTCAATTTGATGATTTCGATGTCAAATCGACGATCAATTTGATTCCATTGTTATTTCTCATTGGGAAGAGCTCACTGAGCGCTGCTGAGCTCTTGTAATTGTCGATCCGCAATATGGAAAATTAAGCTGAAAATGAACCGAAAAGTCCATCATGTGTCGTGCTCTGATTTATAATTAGTAGTAAACTGTTTGTCATCATTTTAAAAGTCAGCACCAGCCAGTTTTGACTTCAAATATTCAAGGACGCGTGCATTTATTTAATTATGCTTTGACTTACGAATTGTATTCGACAGAATGAACAACATTTTCAATAATTTAAAGTAATAAAATTTATCGTGTGTAAATATAGTTGAGAATATCGATCATTTTGATATTAAAATAACGATCGACAAATAACGTCAATTTACTACCGTCATAAAAAATTTTATTGTACGTTTTCGATTTTTTATGTAGGTTTGTTTTTCGTAGAATCATCTCTTTTCCAGTGATACCTGCACTAATTATAGAACATTTTGTACATAAAATTGGTTTAACATTTGGTTCACTGCCACATATGTGTGACATATCGATTTGTTTGAACAGCCCGGCGACAGCGTCACATATATTTTGTGACATTGTTAATTTTATGATGCCGTTTTATGATCATGCAAATTTACTATAAAGAAATGAAGTTTGTTTTTTGAATATGTAAAAGTATTGCAAGAAAAGCTCTGTAGAGGTGTTTTTTCTTCAACCAGATCGCTGCTGTGATGCACGTGTTAAGGCCCGGTTTCGTTAATGTAAGCTTAAACTTTAACTTACAGCTTTTTTAATTCTTAGAAGTAATTAGAGTAATCTATAATTTGTATGAAACAAGCATGAGGAATTCAAAGATTAATCAATCAAAGATTAATCTTCCGTATAACATTTTTATTTTTCGTCCAAATCTAATAAATTTTTGAACTTTAGATTTTTATATTGTGTTCTGAATTATATATTATACATAAAAATCTAAAAAAAAAATTCTTACATACTTGTGAAAACTTTAACAACGAGTTTTTACTATCATAAAAGTTAAATTGTATTTTCATTTTTTTAATGGATTTAAATCTACTAAAATAAATCTACTTACAATAAAAAAAGTTGACTGTATAACACATTGTCGGTGGAACATTAAAAGAAAAAAAGAGAGCAAAGAAAGATTTGAAAAACGATCGAAAGTTTCATTTTAGACAATACTGGAAATCTGCGGAATAAATGCGGAATATTCTATTTTTTTTAAGTAGTCCATATAGAATTTTCTGGATTTTAGAAACATGTTGAGTATAGAAACTTATTTCTTTCTTCTTATTTTTAGTATGCATTTCTGTACTTATAGGTCACATTTTTATTCCTGCGGAAAAAATGGAAAATAAACCAAAAATAATAGATCCACCACAGAATAGTCACCCGCAGCGCGAATGTTGTTCGATACAAAACTTTAGTCACACTTTATCTTAAGAAAAGTTCGCATTTCTTTTCGATCCTTTTGTCGTATATCGATCCCATGGGAATGTGTACGGCTTTTATTCACGAAATTTTGCTTCCAGTAAAGCAGATTGTATACGACAGAATATTTATTTGGAAAAAAATTATTTATCTTTTCTATTGTAGATATTCTAGACTTATAATTTTTTATTTAACTTAAAGACAGTAATTTATTGAATAATATACATCAAGTTTATACGATCGACGGCGACGTTCGGTCAGACATCTTTTTTCAAAGGCCAATATCATGAAGGAAACTTTCAAGCTTTATAACTCGAAAAGTACTTAATGAAAAATAACTTTATTATAATGTTTTGGAAAGCTTTTTACACCAGCTATTAAATTCTGGCATCAAAAATAGGATGTTCCATAAAAAAAATCGATTTGACCTTGACCTGACCTTGATGACATCACTCATGATCAAATTAATAAGATAAATAAATAAAGCATTTTAAACTACACAACTTTTGTATAAAATATTTTTCTCAGAAATGTTTACTTTTCAAGATATTTAAGGGTCCAAGACTTTTCTTTCGAATCTGTATATTAATATTACTTAAAATTAAGAAGATTATCTTTCGTTCTAAACAAAAAATACATCAGAGAAGCTTAGGTAACAAAGATATCTTTTTCAATTTAAAACTTATTTATTTTTTAAGATAGATATTCTCATAGCAATAACAATATAATAATTTATTTATTGTTTTTTGAGAAGAATTCATATTTAAAATTGAATATTATTTTCGGCTAAAATATTATAAACAAAATAAAGAAAAAATCAATTCAATCAACACCGATATAAACTCTTAAACGTTATAGTACGTTTGATTGATTTGAAAGGTGAAAGGTGTAAAATTTTGAAGAATAATTTTTTCTGCCTTGGCATCACTGTGCGATGTGGCACGTATATTCAGTTGATTGAGCAACCGCGTATCGGAAATTCTTACATCCGAAATCTTCAATGGGATTTTGCTCGCAGTCGCGGCCCATCTTTCTCGCCGCCACTGCTGTGCGCATGTGCCAACCTTCCACGACTGTTAGAGCCGTATCAACACGTATCAATGCCCTGAGTAGATACGGCGAGGAAATTACTCAAATTCCTGCGTTGATCGTCACTGCAGATGAAGCGTATTGAATTTATTTTCGATATTCGATATTTTTCCTTTGAACTCCATAAACGCAACGTTAAAAGAAATATTATGTATTTTTTTCTCGTGTTTTGTACTTTTGTATTTCAGAAAACAAAATCATAATAAGGACATTAAATAGAAGTTATTATAGGAAAAATCATAATATTATCAGAGATACTTTTAACGATCATTTTGTGATGAATTCTTGATATGATAATAATTTTGTAAAGTGATTTTTCTTTAATTAAAAAATTCAAGATTAGTGTCATTAGATTTGTTGACTTTCGAATAAAAATCTTATTTTGATTTGAGATTAGATGGAGAAAAACTATATAATTAAGTAACATATTAAAATAATATAAAAATGTCGAGGGCAAAATTATTTTCTAAATTTTTGGAATGGAATCTAAAAGGAAAAATGGAACCAGTTTCGAAGAAACTCTAATTTTAGAAAATATTTATAATTATATATATAGTGGCAACCATTGCATATCACTTTTGTATGAATTAGTTTTACATAATAATTAGATTTGCAGTAAAATCTTATTCTCAGAATACAAATCATATGTTAGGAGCAAAATTTCATCAAAATAAAATTAAGACTCTAAGAACGAGCAACAATAAATTCCATTCGTATTTCATAATATTAATTATGAAATAATTAAAAACGATATTAAAATACAATTTATAAAAAATTTACCAATATATACCTTTATAGATAAAAAACAATTGGATTTAAAAAAGAATCTTTTTAAATAAAATACACATATATTTTTGGATGGAATAGATTCGTTTTAAACTAAAAAAACGAAAAATTTTTAATTTGTTCCCCACAACTTATTAAAAATCATGTATTGTGGAATACACACAATTTCTGATAGGTTGAAATTCTTATTCTTTGTTGTCTGTTCCTTTTTATTTATTGTGCAGAGCCCCTTAGTCTCTTGCTTTCGAAGATGAAGGCAAATAGTGAGCGAATCGGCAATAAAAGGAACAAAAGGGAGAAAAACACAAAAGCAATGTAAGAAGTAAGGGTGAACCGGATTACGATAGCCGAATAGCCGATTGTTGGTGACGATGACCTCATTTAAATACTCGGTAAAGGTGCTTAATTTTTCATACTACTAACGCTCATTTTTAGCGTCAAAATAAATCAAAATTGATGCTTGATATTCGTTAATTTTTAACTCGTGATCTGGTTTGACGCTAAAAATAAGAGTCGAGCATAAAAAGTACCTCAACTCATAGAGTATATTATCTCTCCCTTTAACCCTTCGTGATCACACATGAGAATTTTATATTGGCCATACAGGGGACAAAATGACCTCATCATTTTAATTGATTATCATACTTACAGCTTTTATTTTTTAAAATCACAAAAATGATGACTGAAACTAATGACATATTTTAAACATTGTAGAACATAGAAAAACAATGACTAAAAAAATTTTTTATTTTAACATATTTAAAAAAAATCGCAAAAACTAACGTCCAAGGAACAATATGCAGTAGAAAGAATGAAAAGCCTTATTTTAAACTTTGGATAAATGGCAGTTTAAGTCCCGTTTTAAAAAAAAGATCTTGAAAATATAAAGCCTCATATCTTTTTGAGATCCCCTGGACTGACCACGAAAGGACGAAAGGGTAATCTCACTTGTGGACCTCGTGGCGATCCGACCCTGCCTTAAAATCCTTGCTCGCGATTCGCCCAGACGCCATTGACGCCAATGGCGTCACACCCATTGAGAGGAAGAGAGGGGGAGGGGGATTACAATATACAAGTTACTACCGTTAATACTACTACCGGCAGTGCCGGCCATTATAATACGATACGGCCGCGTTATAATACGATATTGTAACCGAGCAGAGAGAAACTAGTATAAACGCCTCTCGGCCTTTTGTAAGCCGACTGTGCTATACAGATAGTTCGTTACTTTCGAGATAGCTTGACTCAAACTGTGCAGGCGACGCCGCGGCGACTGGCGGCGACTCGAACAAACGTCAGACAATCGTGGCATAGAAGGAACGCCGAGGTCGCTGAACAGCGAGCAGTGAGCAGCGGCATCTCCGGCTCTTACTGGAATTTATATCGTAAGCGCTTCAACGGGCAGACAGACATATCTTGCCTGTCTTATCCGTCTACCGCGTGCCTCGTGTGAATCTCGTCCTCAAGTACAACGGGCGACTATTCGAACGAAACCTCCCGCGCGGTGCAACAACGCAACATTCGCAAAACGACACGACTCGCGAAACAAGACGGTTGCAAAATCGATGGAGAGAGCGGGTTGGAACGGATCGAGCTGAGGGACAAAGCTGTGGCGTGGAAGTTGCGTGGAAAGACAAAGCCAAGCGTAGCGGTTCACGGCAATCTGATCGCCCAAATCGATTCTTGGGTACGTTTTTTCACAATGTATCATAATATATCACATTCTTTGATAACTAGTAAAAAAAAAAGAGAATGCTACTTTCTCTTCCTTGCGTTTCTTTTACCATCTGCATGAACGCTTGCCTGACGCTCATGCGAGAAAGTAGTACGGACGGTTGAAAAAAAACTGAAATATTAAAATAGCCGAGAATTCGATAAGAACAGTTGACCATGACAACTGATAAATGCCTGAAATTCGATTGCCTTGTTTGTTTACTTGTCCTCTCCCATTTATCATTCCTCTCTCCCCTCCTCTATCTTTCCCCTATCTCCCCTACCTTTTTATCGGTACCTTTTGACGCAGTGCTGCGCGGCGTCGTTTATTATCTAACGCTGGGCGGGTCTGCAGGAAGTAAACCACCATGTAACGGGAGAGGAATAATTTGTAGTCAGAAAAAGAAAAATTAGTTTGATTAATACAAGGTTTAATTAGAATCACAATTAAAGACGTTTTCCAACAAAGAGATAGTGTAACACAGTGAACGTTGGCAAACAATAAGAATGTTAATGATTCACTATGTTATATATTCCTTGTCGGAAAACGTCCTAAAATTAATACAAAAAATGAGCTAAAGCTAGATGCTTGTCTAACTTTTAAAATAATTTTATTCGTGTAATAATAAACATTTTTTTATTAGATCCTCTCCAATGTTTAAACATATTCATGTATCTATTATTCAAATATGATACAATAAATGTGTAATAAAACGATCAGCCATTAAATAAATTTAAAAAAAGAAAGAACGGTCGCCTTCAGCAGAAAAAACTAATCGTTTAGTGATTTTTTAATGTGATTGGTTCTTTAGATCTTTGGCTTTAGATCTAAAGGCAAGAAATGAGTGCATTCAGAACGACAATCACTCACTAAGCTTTTATCTATTTGGCATATTTCATTAGATCTTAAAAATAAATATCCAATTAACTGATCAGTTCTCTCTGCTAAACATTGACAATTAATATTTGATATGAAAGAAATCTTTAGAGAGAAAGCGAGTAATTTGAAACTGAATGTTTTGCCTTTTATACACTTGATTCTTTGAATTAGGTTTGAAAGGAATATTTTCAGCTAATTTCTTATGAATCTAATCTCGATCAGTTTATATGAAGAATAACAAATGAAAGAGATACAGTTGCAATAAACTGACTATCATTTTCAAAATTTCTATCAAAATTGACTAACAATTCTTTTGCAAATGAAAATAAGATATGTTGCAAAGCAAAATGATAAAATCGAGGAACAAAGAATTTCAAGTAGATATGAAATTTAAATAGATGACAAAACGTAAAATTTAGCACAATAGTGTTGTTGTTTGTTTGGAACATAATAGCTGTTCTTTGTTGCTCCACAATCTATTACTGTATTTATTGTTAATCTAAAATGAAATGATGGATGTCCCAGAAGTGCAAAGGGGATTTTATAAAAAAATAAATCGAAAATGTTGAATAAAATTTTTATATAAAACTTTATTTTCCAAATAATAGTTAAATGTGTGCATTTATAAACATTACGTAAAAAGATACTTTGGGGATACACAGTAAAACAAAATGATTTAAAAAATATATGTATCAAATTTTCTACATTTTCAACTTATTTTTCATATAGAATCTCTTTTTTAATGGCTTGTGCCATTAGTTGTGTGGGACATTCTGTAATTAGATATTAGAGAGAAAAAGAGAAAATAAAAAATTTATATAGAATAAAAAATTAAGTATATTTTTTAAAAAAATTAAGTATATAGAATTACTGATTCATTTGAAAAATTTATTTTATTTCATAAAAATTAATTTATGAAAATTTAATTCAAAAGTCCGTACGTGAAAAACCTCACATACTTTTCTTTCCCTTTTCTACCTGCTTCTTCAATCTTCAAGGTAAGGTTTGGAGCCTTTTAAAGGATTGTCTTTTTTTCTCGACTTTTTTGCTTCAGTCTTAATGTTTGTAAACGAGGATATTGACCTCTTGCCTATTATTTGAATAGACTCAAAGAATAGTATATTTTCTTTGACCCCAGACAAAAAGTCCTACTAAGGCTACATTCCAACATAATTCTCCGAAGAAGATTTTACTTTATATATATACTATATAGTATACGTTATGTATATGACATATTTCGAGTAAAATTTTCCTCGGAGAGGAAGTTTTGGAAAATAGCCTAAATTGGATCGATTTATGCGAATAATGTCAGTACTTTGACCTCTGTGAATATCTTGGTATCTTGTAAGGTTCAAAAGAAGTAGCTGAGAGTTGTATATTGCGACTTTGTGGCTCCTAAGAAGAATTTCTATTGCCTCACACGGATAACGTGTTTCTGAATCAAATTACTGTTTCATTCTATATCCGAGAGGATAAGATAATGTGAGTTATCATATTTGGATTGTCTATATTTTTTGATAAGTCGTTTATCATTATCGGGGAATCTTTAATAAGAGATATGGCATTTAACACCGTCTAGATCATTCACTTCCATATATTATCTTCGAGATATACGGGAGGTTTACTCCTGATTTCGTTGATGTTAGCTGATCGCTTTTAACAAACATTGACTGAATTAAGAACTTCGATGTGATTTCTTTGGATTTTTTATTTAGATATAAAAGTTAAAAATAAATTTTTCGCGTTTTCTGTATCTCTTGAATCTCAGATATTTTTATATTTAACGAAAAAAAAAACGATTTTGCTGAAGATCTGTATCTAAAAATTTAGATACAGATCTGAAAATAATTTTGTTGGATCATCAAAATTTAACAAGGACCTAAATTCAGACCTGATTTTATTAGAACTATATTTAAAATTTTTAATTCATGCGCACTTTAATAAATAATTCATATAGAACAATTAATTTTTTTTCAAAATTTTTGACTATTTTTCTAACATATACATTATTATATAAGTACATAGATTAGATCTCAGATGATATCGATAGAATTAAATAATTTCAACAAATAAATAAATTTTAAACTTTGATGTACATTATAATGTACATAGTTTGAAAGATTAAATCAACGGAGTCCGACGTTTAGATTCGGACCTTTCAATTGTACAACTAACGTACCTAACTAAACTCACATAAGCAACGTTGCCAGTTCTCTAGCAACTGGAAATAATAAAGAAGACGCGAGCGTCTAAAGGTTTTGCGTCATTGTAATTCTCTGAAGTCTGAACGATAAATGTCTCCCCGGTATAGTATGACGTTGACATCAATGTGTCATTTTGCGATTAACACGAAATATTGCAAAACAGATATGGACTTTGTGCATTTATTCTCAGATTTATTCGCTGATTGATTCATAACTGACTTCAGCAAAATTAGTAAGAAACGATGATACGAATAAAATGAGAGGAAATTTTTGTGGAAAAAAACAGAATTCCCAAATAGAACCTGAAGATTAAAAACTGAATAGCAAATAATGATTATTATTGTGTCTAATTTGAAGCGAGTTAGTTGAAACTAAGAATAAAGAAAGAAATCCATGAAGACATCTAATCGATTCTTAACCAATAGATAATTGCATTCTAAATTATGACTCGAGAGTTTTGTAACGACACCCTATATATCGTCACAGTAACGGATCAATTCTAAGTAGAATAAGACTCGCAAGACATGTTCTTGTAAGATTTGTAAATTGAAGATTAGAATTCGACTAATTAGAACAAAACGAATTAAAATTAAAATTATCAAATTAAATTCTAATCTTCAATGCAATGTGACACAGACATGCGTCTACGTTGCAAGGCCATTTTTTTCTGCTGGAACGCCAACGCATGACGTGCCTCAGCTGCAACAAATAAGGAGAGAAAAGACATTCCCTAGAGACATTGGCGAGACAGATATCTGTATTGTATCTGTGTTAAACAAAAGGTTAAGTCGTGTTAAGTTATGCAAGATACAATTTCATGATACCATGACCGAGACATTTCCTGTCGATACGCTGTCGCCAGATATTCTGTGGAGTTAGCAACACCCAGTTCTTTCTCTTTCTCGAGTACGGTATTTTAACAACATTTCACAAGACTGGTAGTCTGAGGTTGGCTACTTTTCAACTTCCCAAATTTTCCGATTTCGATTAATTCTGATTTGTCAATTACCCTTCAGACTCTCTCCTGACTCATCGACTGCAGACTACCGACTCATAATAGATCCGGACTTGTGGAATGTTACAGAACCCAAACTTAAAATCCAGCAGGCTCTCTCTGATAAAAACTATGTCCGTTGCAACACTGTACTTATTTCGTGTGACTAAATACTTTGGTTTGTCGATACTTTTTAATGTGAGAATTCACAAAATAATTCTCAAATATTTTTAGCTCGTCGATTTGAAATTTCTACTGTACTAAACATCATTAAGTATTTTTAATAAAGTATTTTTCCGTTTCGAAATTTTTCGAGATTTATCATTTTATGACAAATTAGGAGAAATAGAAAAAAATTTGAAAATATTTCTCTCGCTGTTCCAAAAAGAGCAGGTTTCCTCGAGATGGAATGAAGACCGGGGCACATTTATTGCCTGCAGACGGTCCTACCGTTACAATTCACTCCGTGGATACGCGTCGCGTTCCTGTGTAATGTAATAAGACGAACAGAAATAGAGGTCGCGTTAGCGGCAACATTGCATTCGATGTATGTACCGGGTGTCGCAGCTGACAGCTATAAGTCTTCCGAACGCATTGCTAGTTTATAAGAAAGTCGACTTTCTTATTGATAGCAATGATTTTGTGACTAGATTACATTCGCTATAATATATATATATATATATGCAAAAATGATTAATGAATTTGCATGTATATACTTATAGAGGAGACATTTATGGCATATGTTTCCTGTTTAAAATATCGATTCAAGTATGCCATGATTGATTGCTTGTTCAAAAATCTTATTATATTATATCATATTTTATTAACATTCGTGTGAAGTGTAAAAAATAATATACCCCAACAATTATTTTAAAGAAATTAAAGAAGAAGTTTTGCGCTTATTTTAAAAGAAATTTTCAAAAGAAATATAGAATATTATCAATATCTTAATTTTAATTGTAAATCGTCAAAGAGAAACAATGAAAATTGAGATTGTAAATCTCCTATGCAAGTAATTACTTTAAAAAAATATTCAATTAATTATTTGTATTATTCATTATTGTTATATATTATAATTATTTATTTATATTATTATCGCTATTCAATATTGATATATATTAAACTACAAAAGCCATCTCGATGTGTTTTCAGACGTTAGTATTTCTTAAATGTTCAACAGATGTGAATATTTAAACAGGAAGTATGTATCTCGAAGGTATTTTATACCTGATGAGCTTCCTTTAGTCGTAAAATTAATGCCTTTAGTCTTTTATACTTTTTATTGGCATTTTGCACAAAAAGAAAGAGGCAAGAAAAATATTTCAGATATTGCCTGTAATGTCCAGGCTATAATAGTTTTTAAACATCATACAGGATTTTAAAGAGTGTAATACTGCTCGTGGACAGCAAGAAGTTTAAATCAAATAAAAAATCCTTTGCCATTTTACAATTTTCGTAATAATTAATGAAATTAATTAATAAATGTCTGCTAATAAATCAATTGTCCACGATGTACTAATAGTGGTAACAAATTTAATCAAATAGCTAGTGAATTGACACAAAAAATACTCATATTAACATATTGTTGTTTTTTTCAATATAATTTAATATTAACAAGTACCAAGTAAAAGTGCAGCTTTTACTGTTTTTTTATCAATATTTTGTCTCAAATTGTATACAAATATGAAGTAAAACTTAATGAATTTTTATTATATAAAATTTCAGTATCTATTGACATTTATTTTTTTGTTACAGGTTCACAGGAAGCAGCTTTATAATTATATTACAAAAATGACTGAATATATCGAACAATGTATCTTTCCTCGAAATCATTTGCAACGAAAATCACCAATAAAGTCTCATATATTTATCGAAGAAGATGAAGTTGATAATGGATCATCGATGTCTTTAGATTATCGATTTGAATCCGCTCGTTTGGCCAGCTTTAAAAACTGGCCATGTTCATGGACAAAGCCAGAGGAACTCGCGGCGGCTGGATTTTTTTATACTGGCGAAAGCGACAAAGTGAAATGTTTCGAATGTAATATAGAAATATGCCAATGGCGGGAAGAAGACAATCCAATGGTTGATCATCAGCGATGGTCTGGAAAATGTAGGTTTATTCGTAAAATTCCATGCGGCAATGTGCCGATCGGTACGGATCCTAGCGCAATTCCGGCGCCTGTGCCTAAAGGAATGGATGTATGTGGACCTTATGGTTCAATATACATGCCTTTTTCCGGTCCAGATCATGAAGATCGAGAAATTGAAGAAAGAGTGAATTCTACATTAAAAGAGCTCACATCAAGACCGAAGCATCCCGAATACGCTAGTTATGCTGCTAGATTAGCGTCGTATGATAGATGGCCTAAAGCAATGTCACAAACTAAAGAAGAATTAGCAACTGCTGGTTTCTATTACACTGGAAGTGGCGATCAAACATTATGTTATCATTGCGGTGGAGGATTAAGGGATTGGGAGCCAAATGATGATCCTTGGGTGGAGCATGCCAAATGGTTCGAATACTGTCCTTATTTACTTTTGACTAAAGGAATAGAGTTTGTGAGCAATATTACGGGGAGAACTTATATCGGAGCAGTAAGCATTTAATAAAATATATTTGTTAATAGAATTATACAATTTGTATAATTAAAATATTTATAATAAATATTTTGATTATGAAATTGTGTTGAATGCAATAATAATTAATTCTAAATTGTTTTATTTTTCTCGCGTAGGAAAACATACCAAGTGCAGTTGATAAATTGAATGAAAAATTAGAGAAAGCTGATAGTGAGAGTACTGCCAGCGGAAGTTCTCAAAATTCAATCAGTTCTGAAGTAACTAATAATAATACAGAAGCAAGTGCTGTATCAAGTGAAGCTAAAAGCGAGGAACAATCTGTCCAATCACAGGGTGACAAACCATGCGACAAGGATGCAAGATTATGTAAAATTTGCTATAGTAGAGAAGTACGAATTGTATTTATGCCATGCGGACATTTATTGGCATGTGCAGAGTGTGCGAAAAATATGAAAATATGCGGCGTGTGTCGTAAGAATGTTGAACTTACTGTACAAGTGTACATCTCATAGTGTCTTTATCCTTGTGATAAACAATTGGATTCTGATAAAATTTTCTACTTATCATCATTATAAAGACTGACATTTTCAAGTAAAACTAAATGACATGACTCATGTAGCATACCGATTAGCAGGTACAAACTATATAACGTTGAAGCTCTTGTTAATAAAATATTAACTTTTCACGGTTATTATGGTCTCAATAGAAAGGATATTCTGTTGTAATATTAACAAGTGAATGTACTTTTTGTAATCGTTGTACAAGTAATAAATGTTCCTATATTTAAATATATATATATATATATATATATAAATACATATAGCTACGTAATCGGTATTGCAAAAATTGTTAGTCGATGTATACATATGTGGCATATCACAAGTTTTCATATTTTAACTATTGAATAGCGCAAATACAGGAAGTTGTTAAAATCAGAAGAAATAGGTTGTACCTGCAACGGAACGTTGCTATTTGAACGTTTTTCAAGTTTATATTGTTTCCAATGCAACATTTGCCGAAAAGGATATTGTGATGGAAGACAAAGATAAAGCGGCACCATTGTACGAGTACAAATAGCAACACGGCATGAAGTCTAGTCATTAGTATTATGTAATGATGAGAAATAAAATATATATTCATATACAAATATAGGTTATGAATATTTCGGCGTTTAGTTCATGATTGAAATGGTATATTGAGCTAAATGTTCGTATGCAAAGAGAAAAATAAAAAATTCCGTTATAAAATGCGTCTGGCTTAAAATAATTTTGTGGAAAACCGTATTTCGCAGTCATTTATAATTTTAAATCATTTTCAAAATATAGGAGATGAGGACAGACCTTATCGACACTCTGTAGATAGAAATCGTGGTTCTTGGAGCGTTAATGTTTGTATCAATATGTAGAATTGTTTCTAAAATAATCATCACCTTTCTTTTGATTATTAAATTTTCTTTAATAGCAAATTACGCAGTAATATACTTTTTCTTCGTGCTGAATGTTAGTGAACTAACTTTATTAATCTTTCTATTATAAATTAATGAAGAAATTCAGAATTTAATCTGTCAATCTTTTTCTAATTTCTGTTACAATAGAAATTCCATTTATACATATTAACGTGAAAGTACTGCAAATGATTAAACACATCACTGTCCAAGTGAAAAATATGAAACTTTATCATAACGAGTTTAATTTAACTCCAGGATACGATTGATAAAAATTAAACGATGTTAATACAAAATTAACACAATATTCAAGTTCAAGGCTCCTGATCTATCGCTCTCACACAATATGAGGTAGGCTCTTAACATTAATATGGTTGACAATTAAAGTATCCTTAAAGAAATGCAACGTAAGAATTTGTTAATGTAAATGTACGTGTCGTTATTATTATTTCATATAGGTAATATAATTAATAAATTTAGTAATTCTAAGATTATGAAGAAACACAAGGAACTTCTGGCATACTCGATAGTGTATAAAGGATGTAACTCTTACGACTACATTGGTGGATATTTATAAGTTATTTCACATAAGGTTATTATGCATTAAATAAACCTCAGATTTGGTCATTTTATATAAAAGCTGGATTAAATCAAGGTAAATCATTAAAGAAACAATCACACATACAAGTGACCCACAATTATACAATTGAGTCGAGTTCCTAAAAGTTGAGAATTCTAAGTTTATGTCCAGGAATTGATTAATTACATCAATTAGCATCGAAATTTTGAAACAATTCGATATATATACAGGGCGACCGATAGAGATCATAACAGCTTAAAAGTAGAGAATATTAAGATGAAAATTGTAATATCAAAATGTCGAAACTATAATAGTTTTTGAATTATAATTTAAAGTTAGCGAATTACTAAAATTTGCACGTTCAGATATGATACAATACAAAGTGCTAAAAGCGAAAGCTAATTGTTATCTCTTGTTGAAATCGATATAAAAATTACACATATGTAAATTTAAATTTATTGATATTTGTTATATTGAAAAATTATAGCCTCGACATTTTGTATTATATTTTCGTCTCAGACGATCTCAGGAATCTCCATTTGAATGTTACGGTTTTTATGACACCTTGTGTATATATATATTTATATAAAATTAGTATAGGAATTGCATTTTAATATCTAATATTTAATTTATCTGCAAATATATTTTATATATATTATGTATTCCCATCTCTATGCAAAATAAATTAGCATAGAAATGGGAATACATAATTTTTAAATATCAGCAATATAATGGCTTCATTGAGATGAGCTTAGCAAAGTTACATATATTGAGTTGTTCGGAAAGTTCGTGCCGCAAAAGATTTAAATTTAATAAATGAAATTAAAAATTTAAATCTTCTGCGTTTCAATTTTCCTTCAAAATCGGCACGAACTTTCCGGACAACCCAATAAAAAATATACAATTACGTATGTATATTTCAAGGGTAATTCTACGTTTATAGAAACAAGGAAATATTGTAAAATTCTTTTTTTTTGAATACGGAATAATTTCAAAATGAAACAATATTATAGTACCATATTTCGCTTCATTTCACAAATATATAGAAAAAATATGAGGTGTCGGTATAGAAACATGCAATAATTATCCATGAAGATAATGTTCTATCAAATATAATCATTCTTTCGATATGGACGATCTCTTTTGTGTTAATGAAGTTGAATTATAAGAGTGTGTGTTCAACAATAAGAAGAAATGAGACCAAAAATTTTGCATTTTCGTGTTGTAATCGTTTTTCTAATATAAATTTTCTCGTTGTAATTACTTTCTTTTTGTCCAAAGTTATTCTGTTCTATTAGTACACAATTATATAAATATACACATGCATTTACACACACACATATATATATTTTTGTATACTTATTTTTATGATATAGATATTAATTTTATTTTTGTATCACAAATGCATATTTACATAGATATTTTCACATTTTTCTATGAACTTTTGTTCGACTTTTTTTTTATATATCTACAGTAAAATGCATTTGTGATAATTCGACGTGTACCCTGGGCAAAATAACTTTGACATTATATTGTACAAAACTTAGAGATACACATGTAATGATAACGACAATTATAATATAAAATAAAATTTCAAAAAAGAAAAATGGTTGTTTCTCTCAATAACATTCCATATACGATTCTCACATATCCACTTGTACATATAATAAGAGCATGATAAAAGAGAAATGTCACACGAGTAACTGCGTTACTCAATAATAAAAAAAAACAAGTTATCTTTTTTATTAAAATGTCTGTAATGTATAACGCGTTTGTCTAGAATTGCATTGAGATAAAGAAAATACGATAATAAAACATACGTGATAGATCGTTGCAATTAAAGATTTATATTTTAATTTTTTTATTAAGCAGTTCGTTGAATATATAAGTCATATGTTATAATAAATTATCCTTTAAAATCGATTTGAGTCTGCCCGTTTGGATAGCTTCAAAAACTAGCTGTATTTATGAAAGGAGTCAAAGGAGTTTGCTGTAGTTGAATTCTATACAAGCGAAAACGATAAAATCAAACGTTTTAATTTGTGCAAAAATGTACGAATGGCAGATAGAAGACAATCCAATGATTGACATCAACGATGGTCTAAATCTAAACGATTTGTTCAGTACGAATTGAAGCACAATTCCGCTACTCATGTTTAGAGTACTGGATGTAAGTGGAATAAATATATTTTCTCAAATGCTTACTGTTCTGATATTGTATATCTTCTCTGTAATCTTGCCTATGAATTCTTCCTTTATTTAAGATCAGATAAGGATAATTATTAACTTTATTACCCACAGATCGCCATTTGGCAGCTATGTAATTGTAAGAAATAAATAGAAGTAAACAACAGAAATTACAGTCAGGACTGTGCGATTCATGGCAAAGACAGATGTCTAGTAGAGAAGATTGGACTTCGATTCGAATTTCAACGCCGCCGGATATTTTTCTGCAGTTATCCAATGGATGAAAAACAAAAGATAGAAGGAATGAATTATTAGTTCAACAAATGAAATTATAATCGATATTGATCGAACTATTTCGAAGAGTCTGGATCGTTATGCTGCCCGATTAGAATCGTATCATAAATGACCTAAAGTATTGTTAGAAATTGAAGAAAAATTAACAATTGCTAGGTTTCTCTTATTTGGAAAGTAGATAAAATATTGTGCTTTCATTGTCGAGAATTAGAAAACTGGCAGTCAATGATCCGTGGACAGTGCATATCTAGTTCGATAACCGTTTGATCAAGTCTCTAATTCTCTTCCACAGTGAATATTATATATAACATAATATTTTACGTACGAATATATTACGCACGTAAATTTATAAATACACGCGTATATATATTCATTATACGTAAAAGATGCATCAAATTATCTGAAATAAACATAGCAGCAATCAAATTCTATGACTTTAGAGCTCCATATTTCTTTATCTTTTGATCTTCTGTAATTGTGCAGTGGAGACATTTATTTAGAATTATAAATGATATCGAAATATTTCTCAAAACAGAGCAATTCGACTGATAAGAATTTTTCCATAAGAAATTAGAATTTATTGTATTAAAATTTAGATTAAGATAATTTAATGATAAATAAGAATAAATTATAGGATCGATAAAGATACTGGTCATAAAAAATAAACAAAATATGTATAATTGAATGTTGATTACAAATAGTGAAAACAAAGTGATATTATAATACGACTTTATTAGATGCTAGTAAGATGTTATAAACCGATTTACATCTGGGCAAACGCAATGTAATCTTTTGTTACAGAATACATATTTATATCTGAACGTATACAATATTAAATAAACTATATATATATTACAACCTCCTGCATGAAAATGTTAATTCTTATAAATGAATGATGTACACTTAATTATGCTCTATACGTCGAAAGTATTCGTTTCTAATTATACAATCAACACAAAATCTTTTGGAGATACGAAAGCAATTCAGTGTAAAATATATATTTTTTTAATGTTTTTATACTTTAGGTTTGTGAGTTGCATGTTATTATGCCTTCTTTTCTTTACAAATGACGTAACATGCAATGTGTCGTAAACTGTTTTTAATTTATCGTGATGGCATTCTTTGCTTCATATACGATACAATTTGCTCTAAACAGTTTTAATTATTAAGCAATTATTAATTTAAAGCGGTGGATGTTAATACAGCAACCCCCCTCTCGTAAAAACTGTGCGGTTCTTGACTAGGAGCGATATTCAAATCGACAGTAAATAACAGTTCGGTACGAGTGCTGTTCAAGTAGACCGGCAAGGACAATTTGCCCTTTCTGATATCTTCCGTAGATGATCGCACCCATCTTAGCATAGTGACTGGTAAATCAGTCATGATAGTCGAAGTTAAATACAATTGATTATCCTTACATTGCGCACCTTGTAGTTTTAAACCGGTAACAGCAAAGGAACAATCATCCGTGGCAATGTTATCGCCGTCTCCGATAGTTACGTTTAATTGCAATTCCTCGAGTGACCAGCTATTAGCCTGCGCGATGCATTGTCTGGTTGCGGTGATATAAGCCTCAGGATTCAGCAAACCTCCCAGCCAAACTGGAAAACTCTGAAACCAATCACAATCGATTGATAATTTTATATCGAATCAATTTGAGCGAATTTAATGAAAAATAAATATATTTCTGAAAAATAGTATAATTAATATCATTCAGTGATGAAATATCTGGAATAGTGAAGAAAATGTAAAGAAATGATGAAAGTTGAAATAAACCTTTATCTCCTTCGCACCGCCTTGGGAGACTAAACGTGAGACTTCCTGTAGTTGCGAAACTCTGTGGCTAAAATCGGTAATCCATTGTATGACTGTACAGCCTCTTGGCACAGTATATCTCCTCCAACCACCGGGCAGAATACCTTTTACTAATTCAGACAGCATTGTTCTATGATAATTGGTCTGTTTCTTCTCGCCCTATTAAAAATATATAAAACATAGTTAACTTAAACAATATAGCCCAATATTGGCCATTTTATATTTAAGAGTAATAAAACAGAAGTAAAACAATTACTTGACAAATTAATACGACATCCTCCAAGTCGTGAATAACATCTTGAAGTAATTTCGCTCCACTGTTGACTTCCCTCTCGAAGTATCTATATAATGGATCTTTGATATTCTCGACTGTTCTCTTCAAAGTCGGTAGATTCTTTGGAAGTAATTGTAACCAAGTGGAAGCCGAGTTATGCAAGGTCCTCATCCAAGATGGTCGACCGTCTGCTTCAGCTTCTCTTGGCGTATCTAGAGATTCCTCATTCGAGTACGCCAATTCATCCTCATCCTCCAACTGCTGCATCTTAAGAAGCTTAGAAACCAAGTCGGTTCCTCTTGTGGTTAGAAGTACTTTTTCCGCATTATTCGGCAAGCCAAGCCAGGAAGGTGTCTGTCTATCCGAGAGTGATTCGATCCATTTTAAAAAGTGGTCACGTCTAGTGCCATCCGGCATCGTGATGTGTCTTTGATTACTCTGAGCGCCGTCGATATTGGCAACAAGAGCAAAATCGGCTTCGAATGAGCGCGGAGTGAAGAGTTTGCGCAGAAAAGAAGCTAGGAGACGTTGATCGAAGTCGTTGTCAATTTTGCCACCATAGATGCATTGAGAAAGAAGAGTTACTAGAGCATCCCAAGGCACCTTTTCTGGCGGCAGATTTGTCCTGCCCATAGCCGTAGCTTCAATCCATGTATCCAAAGTGTCGCAGGCGACTCTCAAGTCGCTCTCATTGAATTCATAATGCTTTGCCCAGCCTAACGGTGCATAACGTAGACGTTCCTGCACGATTGCGTGGAACCATGCGAGCAGGAAATAAAGACGGGCTCTCTCGTTGGGCGCTCGCATCATCCTTGAAGCGGGAACGGTGCTAAATGTGCGCAACAAGTTTGCTCGTATGCCAGGAGGCGGTTCGAATACAAATATTCTACCAGCTCTTAATAGATTCACCGGCACCTTAGAATTAATCTCCATCGTTAGGAACAGTCGGAAACTAGCGTGCGGTTGAAGACTATGAAGCTTCTTTTCCAGCTGCACCAACCATTGCGGAGCAAGATGTACGTTCTTCAATAGCACCCATCTGCCGGCTTTCACAGCCATGTTTATAGCCCGATCAGCCTGATTAAATCCTTCCGCCGACCCAATAGCGATGCTGGCTATTTGTTTACCCAATTCTGCTGCTAGATCATCGACTCTGCCCGAAGCGTCAAAGCCCGGTACTGAGCACAATAAAGCAGGCACAGTCGCTTTCAATTGGTCCTCTACAACGGATGCAAAATCGAGTTCAGCCTCCGCGGCCGGCATGAAAGACTCGTTGAAAGCAGAGGCCACTACTAGAGACGCGGCTGCTATCACGCGATCCGGTCGGAAAGCTTGTATTATCAGCAATTGGTGCATTGTTGTTCCTGTGGGTGACAACGGTTTCTCCTCATCCCAGAGCTTCGGTACACATGTCTCAGGTGTAGGTGACTGCAACCACGCACCGAATTCCGAGTTTTCCTGGATTTTTTCCGCGAGTTTTTTGAAGGCGGGCAATCTTATGCTCAGGCGCATCATCGCTTCCTGTTGCTCTGAACTGAGATTGGGTACCGGAGGAGCTCGGATGTTAAGCACGCCTTCCTTACCGCGCAAGAAGAATGTGAACTCGCTATCGTAGGTGGATTCTGAGGGTACACCCTTTAAATGAATACGACAGAGCAGTAGAGCAAATGTTAGCCTATCCGTATGCAACATTCCTCTGGCAACTCGTTCGTAACAGACGGAAAATAGATCGCGCGTGATTTGTGTGAGCCTCTGACCATAATCCGACATACCAGATAATTTCGGATTTTGAGACAATACGGACGTGAAGATATCCAGGAACATCTTCAGCGAATATTGATACAAAAAGTGTACTTGGTTGAGGCTGTCCATCGTGAAGTACATGTTTGAACACGCTTGAGAAAGAGGCATGTATTGCTGTGAGACTGTTTCGATTTCCGCTATAACTTTGTCCGTTTCCTCTACCTTCTTGCTGATATCGGCAGCCTCCTGTTTCAGAGTTTCCAGAGTTGTGATTACGGAATCGTCGTCGAGAATCTTGCCCTTGGCGTCATTCAACGCTTGCAGCAAAGACTTTTCCAGTTGTCGCAATCTCAGGTGGAACTCGCCTTGAAGTTTAAGTAAATCGGATCTCTTCTCGTCGATGTCAGGACGTTCGGCCTTCAGCACCTGATTCAAACACTGACTTTGCAGAGAACTTCTAGTAACAGTGAAATTAACGAATGTTACACGTGAACAGATGTCTGGCGGGAATTCCACCGTCGGGTCTCTCGTCGACAAGAAGATGACGAAGGAAGGCGAGAGATCAATATCTTGATCGCCGAGTGTAATCAGTACGCGCCCGCCTGTTCGTCTCAATTCTCGGTTCAACACAGGATTCAGTATAGGATCGTAATTCTCCACGTCCTGAACCAGAAGGGGATTACCGAATCGTAGAGCGCTCTCAAGATTTTTCCTAAACGAGTCATCTAAGAAACTGGTCTTCGTGATCTTCCGATCCTTAAACTCGTTCATAATGAATTCCGTTGCTTGACCAGACGGATCGATGATTAAAGGATATCTGTTAAAGCGCTTCAACATAATCGCATTCTCGGTGCACAGATCGTCAGTTGGCAACGCGTTCGCTTGCCATCTCAAACGTTCATCCGGATTGGAAAGATATTCTGTTCTTGCAATATCAGGTCTAAATTGTAAGTTTGCGTGATGCAAATGTTGGCACCATGTGGTAAAGAGATTTTGACGATACTAAAATAAAACACATTCCGTTGTAAATTAACAAAACTCCAAATGTAAAAAAAGAAATATTAGGAAGAGCTGAAAACTTACATGTTGATCGAAATAGCCAGCATAAGCCAAAAAAGCGGAAGATAATAAAACGTCTCCGATTATTGTCGACATTTGACTCTTAAATGTTTCACTCGTTGCTTCCCATCTTTCCCTTTCGATAACTAAGGACTTTAACAAAGCGATTGATCTGTCTACCTTGGCTTGCACATTCTCCAAATCGGCTTTGATGGCTTGCGCTTGTGAGATAAGTTGAGCGTATTCCTCCTTGTATGACGCTATACTCTGCTCCAGTTGAGCAATCAAATTTTTCACTTCCTCGCCCTTTAATTTATTAGTTTCTGCTTGGCGTTCCAAAGAATAGAGTTCATCACGCAAGGGTTCAACTCGCTTCAACATATCAGCGTATTCAATCTAGAAATATATTTATCTTTAAGATTTATATTCTTGAAAATTGTATAAAATGATATATATATCTTTTTCAGGTTTTAAACTATAAAATTTACCTGTGCTATGGCCCACTTCACCATAGGACCACAAGCTAAACTAGCACGATTCACTTTCTCGAAGTTATAGTCGGGATTGCTTAGATAGCGATTCTTCATTTTTTCTCTCACTTCATCACTAATTAAAAAATTCATTAATCTCTTCGTTGTCTTTAGAGAATAAAATAAATTTTTTAACTCTATTGTAATATACCATTTTTGTCATATAAAAATATTTTGTATAATTACTTTTTTTTATCATCAGAAACTATTAATTCGACAAAAAATTAGAAACTTATTGTAATTAATCTTATTGTAATTACTAATAAAAAACATTAATATACATTTCATATATTATTGCTGTTATATACTATTAATGTCGTTATTTTCAATAAACAAGATCCAGTTAATGTTAGTAACAAATTAATCGAACATTGTTAACATGCAGTAAAAGAATAACAGTTGTAACAAGTAATTTTTGCCGTTAAAACTTGTTATTATACACGTTATATTTTTTAAAGCAGTTTTAAAATTGCTTGCCAAGTGAAGTGCATTTATAAGAAATATGTTTATCAAAACTTGTTACGATATATTAATAATTAAATAATAGTATAAAATACATTGGTTCGGTCATATAATATCTAAAGAAAATGTCGTATTTTTAACATATTTATAATTGAATAACAAAAATAAAATCAATAAATATATTTAAAAATTGTCGTAAATATAAGCTAATACTTTAATCATCAATGTAATCAAATATTGCAACTCTGCACTAATATTATACCGTACGTGATATATCTAAGTTTGTGACAGTTGATCCCTCGATATCGCAACAAGAAAACAATAATGAATGCATGCTTACGTAATGTCCTCGGTACTGAAATTAGAGACAATAGTATTGATAAAATTGTCCCTCATGATGACCGCACGGATAGATTTCCAGTCACTAGCATTTTCACCGAGCAACAAGCAGATAGATTCCAATGCGACCTTCACAATCGCTGGCGGATTCGCCATGGAGCGAACCTCGACTAAATGCTGTTTCTTTATTGATTTCACCGCTGTACGAACAATCAAAGAGGACATTATATAGTACAAAGAAGAAGATGCACATGCATTAGGCAAAGTTATGATAAGTTACGCGAGAGAAGATGTTGGCCTTCCTGCATAGCTGACCTATAGTGTTAGATTTAAGAGAGGCAACATAAGTAACATACATGTTATGTTTTTACATTTGCAAAGAGATAGAAACGATTTAATAAAATATTTTCATTTACAATATCTTCTCCTGAGATATTATTACTGTACGTTCTCCTTGCAGTTGTAATAACGCAACGACGCAAGTAAGCGACGCTGAAACCGACATGTATTAAAGGAGACATGTATCAAGCTGTTAAAAATTATAGCTTGTTTCATATTAGAACCCCACGCACGAACGTTGAACATTCAGCAGGCCCGCAGTAGTCGCTCCCTTACGTGATGTACTCGGTGTTGAAGTTGACGATAGTAGGAATAAAGCTGTCCTTCATTATAACAGTACGAATCTGCTTCCAATCTGTGGCACTTTCCTCGAGCAACAGGCATATAGATTCAAGAGCTAGTTTTACGACAGCGGGCGGATTCGCCATGGATCGGATCTCGACCAGGTGTTGTCGCTTAATTGCCTTCACGGCTACACTCAATGCAAATATTTCTCAACGCAAAACATTCCAGAAAGCAATTATATCGTAATTTTAAAATGGCATTAATTCGAAAACATTAACAACGAAAGATAAATTATTTTATTTATCCAAATTATTCTCAATAAAATTTTGAACGATTTTATAATTATTTGATCAATCTTAAAAATATTCATCAACAAATTTGTATAATAGTGCAGTAAAGAATACTGATAAAGATACATACCATTTTGAGCATCAACAACAGCTGGTTCGACCAAAGCAAGATCCGCCATGACATCGTCTCTCTTCTGATTTATAGCTACTGTTTGAATAGCCAATTGTTGTTGGATCTCTTGACTTTGCACTTTCTTTTTCTCAGCTTCCTGCTGATCCTTGACCATCTGTCTTAATTTCGCATTGGCTGCTTCATTCTTAGCTTGCAGTTCCTATAAGAAAACAGGATAATATAGATGTGTAAAAGATTATATTCTATTAAAAAAAGCATTAAAAAACGAAAGAAAAAGAATGTTTCTTATGAGTTCAGTTTATGCTCACCTGAGATTTAACGGCTAAGCTCTTCTGCATCTCCTCTACTTGCTCAACCGTTTCAGCAATTTTACTCAAACCGACATTTAGATGTAATTGTTGCTCTTCTAGGTCACTTCTCTTTTCTTGATACAACTTGACGAAGTGATTAATAAAATCTAAATAATGGCGCGGCGTAATTGCCATTGTTCTGGCGCCTCTCTTGGCCAATCGTGTGTTTGCTTTGTGCAAGGTTTGGTGAACGTAAACGCAAGCATTTATCACGGCATCCCTGTGGGTTGGTTGTGATGGGATCAACGAGCACACGGACGGAAAGAAGTCCGGACACTTCCACATAGGTTTCTCCAAGTCAACACGATTAGTAAACTCTTTACCGACTTGGAACAATGCGTTATCCGACCAATCGCCGAACCAATTCAGCACGCATCTGTTGAATAACGCAGGCGATGTTGCCGCGCGATCTTTCAGACCGTCTGTACTTGGATTCATTGTGAATACGACGTGTAGGTTCTTCATAACTTGACCGGTGAACCATTTGTACAATTCCTCGTTGGAATCCAGCATTAGACCTTCTCGCTGGGCACCTTCTTTGCATTGTGTCATGAGTGTTGTGTATTCGTCACCTTCGAACAATCCGGGTACTTCTCCGTTGGCGAGTAACGTATTCATACGTTCGAGGAAACCGGAATCCAGCACGTTAGATTCATCGAGAATAAAGGCTATCTTTTCGTCCTTGCAACCAGAGCGTCTCAACACTTGCCGTAAATCTTCGTCAAAATCTTCACCGGTATACTTATTGTGTACCTATCGAAGATATTGATCGATTAGAAGAATGTATTTGAATTGAAATATTAAATATAACATTTGTTATTGAAACGATACAAAGCAGTATGGAATTACCTTAATTTGGAAAATAGACAAGCCATTCATCCATGCAACGAATCTCGACAGAGTAGTCTTACCAGCACCAGAGACACCAATGAGCAACAAGTGTCCCTGAGGCTGTCGGAAAATTCTGTCAATCCGTAAAACATGTTCAAGAACTTCATCGAAGAGTACCAGCGGCACATCTAGCTCTTCCTCGTAAAATACTTTCAACCTTGCACGAACGTAATCTCTCAGCTCTTCTCTATTCACTGGCACATAGTCCTTTGACAGCCAATTACTGTATAAGATTGGTCTGGCCAATGCTTTTTCTCGATCAACCGACATAAAGTGTTTCAGAGCCACAATATCTATGTTCTTATTCGTCCAAGCTCTCTCAGACTCCTCTACCAATCTGTCTTGGAATAGACGAAGAGCCTCATGGGCCCATAAACGCACTAGACCTTCCACGGAGAGATTATCAAGCGGTCTAATAGCTTCGCAAATGCCGCGCACCCAACGTGTCATTTCACGTGGAGAGTATACATAATGTGGTTGCATGTCTTGAGTAAATCTTTCCTGGGAGGCCAGATAGAACTCCACCATTGCATTCGTTAAAGGTTCCGCATAGCCTCTCAGATTAGGCGTCAATCTATAATTTTGCAGAAAAATTTCTCTTGTATTAATTGATATTTGGATGTTTTTATTAAAAAAGAATGTATTTTAAGGCATGAATATTACAAAAATATAAACAAATAAACAATAAATATAAACAACTCTTGGAATAATGCATAATTGAAAACAATTTGCAACTAGCATGAAGTTCGATTCTTCACTTCATATGCGTTTCGTTTTTACATAAAGTTTTTGAAAATTGCAAATAAAAGAAGATAAAGCAAAAATAATAACCCATTTCTCAAGAGCCTACATTTTATATTTCAAAAAATTCTTACCTGAGCATGGCACGTGTGAATGTGCCATAAATCTGCTTAAGCGAGGTTTCGCCAGGATAATCAACGTAAATAACAGGTACGTGTCGTAGGAACCTGTGACTGAGAGGTTTTCTGCCAGGATCTGTAGGTGGATTACAAGCACCTACAAACTGAATTCTTTCCAGAGTGACCCATGCCTGGTCACTGGTTCTATAAAATCCTTTGTGTTCTACTAATTGTCTCAAGAAAGAGATCACACGTTGTGTCCCATAATTATCCATATCGGGTAAATTAATTTCGTCACAGAACAAAACCAGCCATTTGCCCAATTGAACCGGGGAGAGTACAACGCCGTTAGGCGTTTTACGATATTCACAATAGTGATCAAATGTTTTGAGTAACAGTTCGGGTGTCGTCGCAGAAGAGAAATTAAGTCCGACAACTTCCATGTCTGGAAGTGCTCGCAAAGCAGAGAATAAAGTCATGGTTTTACCAGAACCGGGTGGTCCACAAAGCACTAAATACGCAAAAAAAAAAAAAAAACAATTATATATTTGATATAGTTAAATATAAAAATAATACAGCAATAATGTATATATTTGTTACAAATAATCACTTACCTAGAGGCTTATGTTCAGCCAACCAAGTATATAGTAGACTCTCGTGTCTCACGGTATCTAAAGTCGGTACGACAATATCCGGACTAGCTACCTTGTGAGTCTCTACTTCAATCTGAGGAACTTTGTTGCTCCACGGTAACCATTCACCATGTATATTTACTTCAAAGTCTATAATAGGTATATTATTTTGAGAAGGTAAAGGTACAGTTGTGATAGATCTAATAAAGTCACCCAAGTCGGATCTAACTTTTAATTTAGCGTCTCCCGCAAAGCTCCATAAAAGCGCATAAACCAAACACTTGGGCATGTAACGTTCCAGTTGTTCGCCCGGCAAAGGAAAGTCGATATGAGAGTGATTGTATTGTAGTACATTGCGAACGGCTTGATTTAGCATGGAGAATAGAGAACTAAGAGCTCGTAAGCGCGTAAAATCCATTATGTGTTCCTGCTTCATGGCATATTCCAAACATCTCACTACTAAACCATCAGGCGCGAAGTAACTCTGCATGATGCTGGCGACTTCTCTCTGCACCGTTAACGCTGGTGATATAGTGTCTTCCTTATCCGAAGCTTTCTTGCCAAGATTATCTTCCTCGCCGTCTTCCAATGGGATGTTTCGTAGTCGTAGCATATAGTTTTCAAATATCATTTCCGTTGACAACACATCCTCTGAGAACCAAACCATACCGCATCGCGACACGGTGGCCAAAGTAGCGTACTTAAGATCTTGCACCTCAAACATAACTCTCACATTCGGTGGTAAGCTCAGGCGTTCACCATTAGGTAAAGTGAGAAGCTTATTGTCATCCAACACCGAGTTCAAGTTCTCGACCCATTCCGGATCGACATCTCCATCGAATATGATCCATTGTCGCTTGTTGATTTCACCTCTGACATTGTCGATTATCTTCCTCAATATATGCGTGAACAAACCATCCGTCCATTCGCGCGTATTTGGATCTAACACGCCGTACAACGTTTCTTTGCTAATTGCTTTGGGGTCAATTACATGAGCGACACCTTCCACGCCCTCAAATCGCTCCAGCGCTTTAAGCAGCACTTTCCAAGCCGTTGTTTTACCAGATCCACTCGGGCCAACCATCATTAATCCATGGTTTAAGTTACAAATTTGATATAGTTGAAGTACCTAAATAAATAATATAATAAATAGAAGAGTGCAAGAAATAAAGATAATTCACGATATAACAAAAGAAAGACTCTAAAATATATTAATAATTACAGACACGATTATATTTAGATTTATCTCACCTTCTCTACCCATGTCTCACCGACCAAATCCTTAGTATGCATAAACAATATGAAAATTAAGTCTTTAAGTTCTTAATGTATTTGTAAAATACATAAGAGATAATTATTATCTTCAGTAAATATAATTAGTATCTCTTTATTAGTATTGATAGTATATGAGAATAGTTAAAATTATAATTAAAATAAGTGTTAAGCATCCTTTTCTATTAAAAAAAAAATGTATTACCTTTTCTTGCCAAGCACCTCCTTGTTCATCTCCTTCGCCGCAAACTAGGTATTCTTCAGTACAAACTTTCCTGATTTGATCCTTCAATCCTGGAATAAAATGTGTACATTTATATAAAGATTTGTGTAACCATCTCTATCTATAAAGATACACATTATTAGAACATAATTTACCTTTCATTTCCGCGCGAATATAATTTACATTGGGGAATACATCACTGAGTAAACTGAATAATAATGGAATATCTTCAGCAACTAATTTGGGAACCATCGTCTCACAAACAGATTGAATAAGTATCTCTTGCTCAGGTAGATTCTCAGCGATCGAGGCTTCGTCGATATTGGTTTCGCCACGATTCTGCATGCCTTCTTTAATTTTTTGAATACGGTCGCGTTTTACGTTTCCGGCAGAAATCAGCACGGATTTAAGTGCACGTAATCCGAAATCGTAATGAGATTGATTAGAAAGTTGTTCATCGCAAAGCCTAAGAAAAGAGAAAGATTCGATAATGTAACAAATATTATTTACTAATAACAAAAAGATATTTATATGTATATATGTACTTGAAGAATGGCACAATTTTACACGCCAATTTTTCTGCTGATCGGAAACCTTGACTGAAGAGCATCACTTCGGCGATCAGTTGCCGATCAGGTGTGGTCATAGCAAGCGATCTGAAAAGTTTCTTCAGGTTGTCAGGTAAATTAGATCGTCCGGCATATCCGGGATTCATGGTGATGAATATAGCCATGTCGGTGGAGACTTTAACTTGCTTTCCAACCAATTCGACACAGAGAGTTCCTTCTTTCTTGCCTTCCATCTGACTCTTGAGTGCTTCCTGAATCGTCTGCACTTGTTGAGAAACGGCAGATAACATTCGTTCTTCCAAACGATTAAATTCATCGAAACAACCCCACGCACCCACTTGACAAAGACCAACAAATATACGACCCATTGCCTATAAAAAATAATGACAACATAAATATACATAAATATACATTTCTCTTTACTAATATTATTAAAGCTAATTTTTATATTTACCTGGAAATCGAATGTTTCGTCGCAATTAAATACTAATACAAATCTTCCGAGCTGATGGCCTAATGCTTTTACAGATTCAGTCTTTCCTGTACCAGCAGGTCCGAATGGTGAACCACCAAGTCGAGCTTCTAATGCTTGCGTCATTGTTAAGTAGCATCTATCGGTCAACGGTGTCTGTACTAGCCGATCTTGTACTCCCAAGTATTCGAATCCATAGAAGAACTTAGCATTTGCCATATGTATTGTAAGCTGCTGAAGCTCTTCCGTTTGCCTAGGATCAAAATAAAATCTCATTTCGCACAGCCATTCGAAGGCCTTTGGATTCGAAACTCTGTTAGCGATCAATCGTCTGGTAACAGTGCGTTTGTGTACAAATTCGTTGATTAAATGTTCCAACTTCTTTCTTCGTAAAGGTGGCTGTTCTTGAAGAACAGAATCAGCCAGGACATTCAACGTGCCTTCCACTTGTATTAAAACTCTCTCCAACGAATTTTTGCTCGGATCTGCTTGCGCTTCGTGAAGAGCCGCTTCTACGTCTTCTGACCATAAAATTTGTGCAGCTAGAACTATTATCTGAGCTTGATAATTATCGCACCAGGACATAAATGCTTGTGGATTTATATTTCCGTCCTTAAATTGTTTAATATCTTGTACTGCTTTCGCGAGGCTTGAAGCAAGCGTTACGCGCATTTCTTTCTCCACAAGCGACAACCACTCGTTGATTTTGGGATGATCGACTGTAGATACCGGATTCTGGAATATAACTTCTTCACCCTCGCGTGAAGCAACACCAGTAATAATCGTATTGTCTTCATTCAATAAAATAGCTGCTACGCCGGCAAACATTTTTTTGAAATGTTTCTGCAACCTTGCAACATTTTTGCTATTACCAATAATCTCTAACAAGTCTTCATCGCCGACAAAGTAAAATCGAGGGAAAGAAGTTCGTTCTCTTTCTAGGTATTCTCCTAATGCCTTTTGTATTTTGCCAAGAAGATCAGCAAGACGTTCGAGCGCTCTTTGAACGCCAGGAATGTTCAGTACGTCTGTAACCATAGGGGATTTGGAAACTTTCTTCATTAGTCCCAAGAACTCGGAACTAATACTTTGGAAACGAGATGTTTCCACTGGTAACAACGTCTTGATATCTGCGCTACCGGAGAAGATACCTTCGAGATAAACCCATCGTCGTTGTACGTCTATCCATACATCGAATAGAGCATTAATCCTATTTAACTTTTCTTCCCATGTTAAAGCTTCTTCTTCAAATACCTTATAATATGGTGATAGTTTCATAGCTGCCACTGAATTGATATGTTCTTTCACCTTATTGAACAAATCATCCCAACCACGTATTAGTCTACATTTATTTTGGTAATTTATCAAGTCCAATTCGTATGTTTGCCATGACTCGCGTACTTGCTTCAAGAATTCCTCGAGTGCCATTTCGCCCTGAGCTACAAGAATAATATCTTTAACTATACCTTCATTTTTTTGAAGATTTACATCCCAGACTTGGCCGAGAGTAAGCTCGCTCAGTACCCAGTTTACTCTGAGCTGCTTTGTCAATTGTTTCCAATGCCTTTCTTTAAGCGCGTCAGATTTCAGTTCTACAATCAACATATTCACTTTCGTATAACTCTGCAACATTTTCTTTACGTATTCGTAAGACGAGTATTGCCTCAATCTCGCTGGAAGTTCCTTCAACTGCGCCATCATTGTATCCAATTGCTGACGCAATTTTCGCGGTTGTACAGAAAGCCAAGGTTTCTCTCGCGTTTCATCAATTTGTGCCCATATTCTTGACAATTCTGACCAAACTCCCCTCAAGTCTTGTAGCTCTTCAAATACCACTTGCATTCTATCCTCGCTAGTCGATATTCCGCCTGGTTCTTGCAATTCTAACGCTTCTTTGGCCTTGGCTACATTGTCCCTTTCTTCTTTAAGTCTAGCGAATTTACTTTCGAATAATTGCAGCTGTTGCAAAGCATCATCTGGTCGTAAATGGCCTTCCACCGGTTTACCTCTTTCCCAGTCACTGAGGAAATCGGTAGTTCTTGTTTCAACCGCTTTATCTTCAGCGACGATTTTCATTTGCAAGGACGCAACTTGAGTTTGAATACTGGTATCTTTGCGTTTGATTATTTCATTAAATGCGCCCCATTCTCCTTCTATATTATCCACGTGCAACCAAGAAGATGGAAATTGGAATCTTTGACGTTCGAGTATTCTTTGACCTTCACGATATATGTCTACTTGTTTCTCCCACGCTTTCATCTTACGCTTCAGAGATTGCACATATGTTATAAAACCGACTGCATCAGATGTACTAGCTGCTTCGATGGATTGCTGTTCTAAATCGCTTCGAGATTTCGATACTTGAGAGTGAAAGCTCGCCATCTCATTACCCAGAAGTGTCCCGAATTTACCCAAAGTTTCTTTATGCCACGAATCATATTTTAGAGATACTTTACTCTGCACCTTCGCAAAGTCTATAATCACAGGTCCAAATTCACGTCTCGTGTCGGAAGTATCAAACGTGGTTCTTGTCTTCTTTATGTCATTAAGACACTTCATCCATAAGTTAATATTTTCACCCAATTTGCCATAAAGATTGCCTGGCTGCAGATCCCAAAGAGCTTGATAGCGTAGCCATTGATCGACATAATCTGCAACATCCTTCATCTTGGATTCGACCGCTTCGTATGCTGCCTCCAACGGTTGCTTTCCAGTAGGTAATTTTGTAAGCAAATTTCTGTATGTGCCTGATTCAGGTTTATCCAATCCGACTTGATATCTCGAGCTTTGGAGACGGACCTGTGAAGTAACAATTGCTTGCCACGCAAATAATTGTTGCATTATCTGAAACCTTGCATCTTCAATGCTAGGATATAAATACATAGTCTGATTGGTAATTCGGACTTCATGGATCTGATTTTGAATTTTAGGATCGCCGCCGGGTTTATGCGTCGGCTGTGTAGGAGCATCCGTGTCCATACTCAGATCCACTTCCTTTTTGTGACCAGTTAAGGCATCAGTCCACGCTTTTATTCCAGCTTCTAATCTGGCAGCCAAATTTTTCTCCACTTCTTCATCGAGTCTTGCTACCCAGATATGTAAGTTGGAATAATTTTTCAGAGATAATTCATCTACTGATTTCTGTATCTTTGACAATATATCGGCGAACGTGTTTGCGGAATAAGGACACGTTTCAAGAGAACGAACATCCACATCTAATTGTTCTTCCACGACTAAAAGATCTTCGACCCTTTCTTGAAACGACACGACAGCATCCGACAAACGTTGCACGTATTGATCGAGTTTGTAGCTCTCCCAAACTAGCGCGATACCCTATATAGACAATCAATACAGTTGTAATATTAAAAACTATATGTAGAAAGTAAATATAGAATAGTGAATATATCACAAATTTTATATAAAACTAAGACTTACCTCGGAAATCAATGCTAAGACATCTTTACGCATTCCAGCGACTAAAGGAATAATACTGGCTTTGTCTTCGATCTAAGAAGAGATTTATTACATTATTTTTTTAATTTGCAATGCGTAATAATCTCAATACAATTTTACAACATAAATTACAAGTTATCATTCAATATCGAACTCAGGAGTATGCATACTTAAAAATTTAATATAGATAATGTAGTCATATGTGATAATATTAATAATAGTTATATTCATATCAATAGATGAAACAATTATATGTATTGCCTCCAAGCAACTTTCCGGATATGCGGATAGCCTCATTTGTTAAAATTTAAATAGATTTATATTACAAATTTATAATTGCATATATATCCGCCTTTATACGAATTAGTTTCATTTAAAACTTTGGTTTACATTTTCTCCTTTAGAATATTTATGAAATTTCTATGAGATTTCTAAGTAATTTAAAAATGCTTGTAGCTTCAGACCTCCCGCACATCCGTACAAGCCTACATGTATTTGAAAATAATTGACGTAACATTCGTTAAATATATCAGTAAAAAAAAAAAAATAAATAAATAAATTATGTATTATTTTGCATTACAGATTTATCTACAATAGCTAAGCAGGCAGACAATAATGCATTTGCATATATAGGCAAGATGCATAATTCCTGGAAGCGTTAAGTATGACTACCTTTAGTGCGGGACAATGGGGACTCCGATTGGTAAGCTAAAAATATTGGAGATCCAAGAAATTAGAGATATCAATTATTCTAACATTTATCCTCCAATACCTGACACTATTACCCTAGCGTAATCTATCGTTTTGTTCGGACTGTTAAAGCTTTAAGTTGCCTATATTATTGTAATTTATAAAATATGCGGAACAACATCCAGAAAAAAAGAAATCGATCATTTGCCAGAAATTGTTAACTTCTGAATAATGAATTACTAAGAAATTATTATCAATTATCTTACCTTCTCCAATGTTCTCTCGTAAGTTCTGATACTTTCAATGAGACTGATGGCGAAGGGATACAACTGGTTTGCCTGGTGAGCCTTATTCACGATAGGTAGAGGCACACGAAATCCGAGATTTCTCAAATTTCTTACTTCTTTAGATAGCGTAATAATCTCAGGAAGAAAATTCACTTTAAGTTTCAGCACATTGCCGCGCCCTGTTCTTGAACGCACGCTCTCGATTGTGAAGATACGTCCAGTTACACCAAGATTTCGTGCCTGCACCTTGCGTGCCCAGTCATCGAAAATTTCTTGCGTTGACAGTTTCATACGAAAACTATCTCCGTCGGCTTTTAGTTTCTGACCCTCGATATGACTTTCCCATCCTTTGCCTAAATACACACATGTAACGTTAAGTTGAAAAAATATTTTCTATAGTTCAAAAATTGAAAGAGAAATTACCTAGGACATCCTCGACCCGTTTTAAATACATTGTCAATTGGTAATCGATTTGTTTGACCCATATTATCGATCCAGCTACAGGTGGCAAATCTCTCACCATACTCATTCTACAGCATTTACTTTGCGCATATTGAACCTACAAAGAATTTATCGCAGTCATTACGATGTATACATTTATTTAAGCTGCAAATCTGTCTTTGTCAAGTTAAAGCAATCTTAATATCCATTTAATACCTTGAATTTTTCGTGCAGGGCCTCGATATCGTCTTTGACTCTCTGTATAAGTTGCGTCTGATACTCTCTAATGGCGCCTCGAATATGCGGTCGCACGAAGAGCGCATTAAATCGTGAAAATATCCTAAACATTTCATTGGCATTCTTAGCCGTGCCCAATTGATCTCGGAGGTGTGCGGTGATCCGCGCTTCCACGCGCTCGATACGCTCTTCGTATCTGTGCACTGCGGCGTCCCAGGATTCTTGTCCTTCCTTGGTAATATCCAGACAATCCACTTCTTTTACATTCTCGTACGCCAAGTTAACTTCACTGATAGCATTGGCATCAGCGGCATCCAGCGCGAATTCCACCTTTACGTTATCGTTATCGGTGTTCTCCATCGTTGAAGTATTGCTATTCTGGCGTACGGTAGGCCTGAGCACGCGGACTATCACAGTTCTCAGTTGTTCGTGCTGACGTCGGAAGCGACGCATGTGCTCCATCCTCGACTGCAACTTCTTGTGCGCCGGCAATACTCTCCATACCATTTTCATGTGTTCATCGCGCTTCTTCTTTACAACGTCTCTCAACAACCCTGTGAGTTTGTCGTACTCGTCATCCCAAGTGGTGAACACTTCAAAACATTGGGCCATGACTTTCTCGAAATCATCGAATGGAATGTGCATCAGGCGTCGTGTACCCAGCACCTTGAGCAACTGTTGTCCCAAATCCCTCGAAATAGCCTCTACCAATCTCAACACTCTTTGAATGGGATACTTGGTGCTTCTGATTTTCCTCAAGTGCATGAATATCTGCTGCACGCTGCTGCGTATTCGTTCAAGTTCAGTAGCCGAGAGCAAGTCATTGATCGGAAAGTCTTTCATCAGTGGGTTGTAATCGTTGACAGTGGCTAGCGCTTGCTTCAAGCCGGTGTCAGTGTCGAAACTGACGGTGGCATGAAATCGCTTGCCGTGCTTGAGTATATCAAGCGTCAGGGAGATTTCGATGCTCTCTCGTTTCTCCTGAATGCGATGTAATGCTCTCTCGAGATTCAACCAGAACGATATCTCCTGAAGTGCCGTACCCGATTCCGGATCACGGTTCAATTTCGTTACTTTTTGGATCTCTTTTATCCACTTGTTGACACCGTTCTGCAACTGATTTAGGAATGTCGAGTTCTCGACTTTGTCGCCGAAATCTGCAACTTTTGGTTTACGACCCTCCTCCTCGCACTGTTTAATAACTTGCGCGACGATCGGATGAACCGGTAATGAGATCTCAGGGATATCGATATTCTGCTGTAAGTGCAACAGCCCCATTTCAAGTTCTGCAATCTTCTTCTCCACTAATGGTACCATTTTATCTCCATCCCTATGGGCACGACCTGTTTCCTTCACGTAACTCTTGAAATAGGGTGCCATGGTTTTGCTTATCGCATGCAAAGTTTCGTACGGTGGCCCATCAGAGAACGTAATCAGACGCACTTGCGAATGAATGGATTTATCAGCTTCAACAACAAGACCACGTTTTGTTAAAACTAGGGAGGCCATTTTTGGATTTGAAAAGTGTATCTCATTTGATATATAATAAGTGGCATTCTCCTTATCTTCATCTCCCTCGCCACTATCTTCTTCTGTAAAGAGAGAGTGCTTGGTTAATACATAAAGGATTTAATTCAACTTCAGTTTTTCAACAATTATCACAATAACAGTTAATTTCAGAAAGAAATAAAAAAAATACAAAATTTCGAATTTATCAATATTTTGTTTAAAATGCAAAACAGAGATTTTAATATTTGAATTGACTGTTAAAGTATATATTCACACCTGAAGAACATTAGAGTATTAAAAAAATATATAGGGTGTTTCAGAAATAGTTGGCCAAACTCTAAGAGCATATCCCATTCATTGAAAAAGTCATATAAATATGGGTTCGGAAACGCTTCCTTTCCAAATTATAAACATTTCTTATTTAAATTATACGTATTTACGTCAGATGGCATGCCTCACTTCGATGTTTTATGAATTGTACTTCTATTCACCTTCTAAAGTAAACAAAGAGTTATTAGATAGGTCTGTATAAAATTGAAATCAATTTTTATTTAAGCATTTAAGAGTGAAAATAAAATATAAATGTAAGTATAAAATAAAATATAGATATAAATATAAAATAAAAAAAATGTTTATAACTTGGAAAAAAAGCATTTCTGAACCCATGTTTATGACTTTTTTTCATCCTTACAATGAGTGGAATATGCTCTTAAAGTTTGATCAACTATTTCTGAAACACCCTATAACACCCTATAACAAAGTCTCATATATATATATATAAAATATAAAATTTTATTATTCAATTAGCACATAAAAATAGACGAGCAATGTTTATCGCCAAGATTATAAATCTAACGGAAATTAAACGATGCCTGCGCAGTAAAGCGCAAACGCGGCAGAATTCACGGATTTGTTATCAAATTACGCATTAACCACTGCGCGTTCGCCAAACACGTAATACAAGCACACGAGAACTGCAAGAATGTCGATAGGAATCGAGGTGAAGATCATGAAGGAATGAATTGTGCGTCACCCACGTAATTAATCGATATGTGCCGATACGCACTTATCGATTTCATCAGCTCGAATGAGTCATATTTGGCGGGAGAGCGGGGCGTGAACGTGCCGCGATTGATTTTGCAGGATGCGTCTACCTATAAAATCGTGTATGCACATATACGTGCGAATGTACCGTTGCACGCGGCAAGTTAACGTGTTTGATAATGGAGGAGCCTCGCATCGGCCGGTCCTCCCGGTCATTCCCGAAGAGAACGAGAACGATGATATAATAACCGATCGATCTCGCACTTTACCTTTGCTCGAGCTTCTCTGCACGTAGAGCGAGCTGACCTGTGAGTCGCCGAGGAACTTGCGGATGCAATCCTGATTATAACGGTCGTCGAGCGCCAGACTAAATGCGGGCGGCACCACGTCCTCGTCCGGTAACAGCACGGTGACGGCCTTACGTAGATAACTAGCGAACGTCGGGTACTCGACGATCGCAACGTTCTGGGACTCCGGGGACGGTTCCCCGGAGCCGTCCAAGGAATCGCCCATGCCGGGTCGATTAATACCTGGCACTCGATCACTACCACTCGCTTACTGCTCTGGGATCGTTTTTCGGTGGATGATCGTGATCACCGGAGGGGTAGAGCGAACGATCACCGACCCCCTCCTCCGCCGGAATGAACTGTCAAGCGACTGAAGGCGACACGAGCGGCACGAGCACGCACGAATTTACACGAACGTCACGAACTGTACGATTTCGAGCTTTGGAATGAGCTTAATAAGTTCGAGGCTTTACCTATAATTTGCACTTTCAACTTTGCAAATCTATGCGATAGCTGATAATTACATTGGACGATAACTGTCGAGTCTCTGGACAATTAATTTTTCTTAATGGAAGATGAAAGGTATTTGATAAATATCGATATTATCGATTGTCGATATAAAATTTATCATATAAATGTACTAATTTATATATACATGTTATTTTAATGCAATATAAAATTTTTTATTATAATACTTTATAAATAAGAATGCATATTTTTATGATGTAATAATACAGTTTTCATTTGTATGCATAGTTAAATTCGTAATGAAAAAAAATTGTTGATTATTATTGAGTAATAAATATATGCCTACGAAACACAAAATAATGAATTATAAAATTAACATAGCATTATAAAATAATCATTTTGAATTTTAAGATTTATGTGAACTTCATCTATAGATTGTTTATTTTTAATGCTTTATTGATGATGAGCATGATGCAGGATTATTGTGTAGGATTATTGAGAAAACATAAGAATGAGAGTGTAAGAGGAACGAGTGGAATAGTCGGCTAAAAAATATTTCGATTTTTTTATTTAATTGTTGATATCTTCAAAAATTCTGCTTATAAAATAAGGATCTTAAGGTAAGTGATATTTTTCACTGTCATTAAATAAATGTACTATGACTTTATTCAATATTTAAAACGAGAATTTGAAGAGAAAGATAGAGATATATATATAGAGAACTGTGGAAAATTAATCAGTTTAAAATATAAATCAAACTTATCTCTTTATTATTCAGAGTTTTCACGCACATTATTTTCCTCACTATCACTTGCATTATTTATAATCTCATCCTCAGAATTTTCACCACTTCCTATGAACGTTTCCTCATGAAGAAAAGATGACGGCAGTTTTGTGATAAATCGCATGGCTTGGGTTTCGAGAAGACTCTGTGGCATAGATGTAACCGATTCTTCGTCTCTATTCTCACAGACTTCGATGGATGATTTATTAAAAATGTTATTTTGTTCCAGCTCTCTTACAAGTTCGTTTTTATCTGACTTACTGGTTTTTCTATGGACAGACGAATTATCATTTTTGATTTTATAAATAGGAGAAATCATTCTTCTGCGATCTAAATTATTGTCGCTTGATGATGATGATGATGATGATGATGACCATATGTAGTTAGGAGGCATTGAAGGTGGAGCAGGTGCAATCTGATAATCCTTGTTATCCTCAGTACTCGATACAGGATTTCTTGATTTATTTTTATATATACGTTGTAATGCCCTGGACTCTCGTTCAGACATAGATTTATGTTTATCAACTAAAGCTTCTTTCAACTCGCTCATAAAATTTTTCGCTAAAAGTTTATCCAACTTTTGTTGCTCTAATGAGTATTCATCTGTATCTTCGTCTAATGATTTTAAATATTCCTCTTTGATATACTCTTCAAATACTTCGTCAAGTATTTGTGGATCTGAATCGATTATTACTGGCAAATCGGGGTTCTGATTGATCGTTGTATTATCGATTACAGGTTGATTGCTCCTCAGATCACTGATTCCTGATCTTGCCATCAACAAAATGACAAATTCTGCTAGGTTCTTAGCCGTGTCAATCTCCTTGAAAGCTTTATCTAACTTTTGCATCAGTGTATTAGCTGTTTCATTATCGATACCAATATCTTGATTAATGCAATCATCAATATCTTTAAATATTGAAAAAACTTGATTGTAAGCTAATTGCAATTTATAGGATGCCAAATCCAATTGGATAGTTGGATCATGCCACTTAGCTTTGTTCTGCGTCCTAACAAAAAAATCTCTTGTAATATGTTACTATTGTAATAAACATAAATACAACTGTAATAAATATATCTTTTAACTTACTTATATCGAACAGGTTCTGTTTTGCAAGTACGATACGCATTAATAATTTCTGACAATTTAACTCTATATACTGCCAATTCTTTAGCTAAAATATGAATTATACGAGCTAATTCTGTTTCAGGAATTTTTTGGCAGGACTTTATCCAAGTATTGCTATCATATGCAATAGCTAATAAACATAACATTTCTGATTGTACCAGAAGATAGATGTTATACAATCTCTATAAAAAAATATATTTAAAAAAAGTTATCATAAAATATATATATTAAACTTTCATGATTTATTTACCTTTAATGTTTGATAATTGATTTCACCAGATGTTTCAAATAAGTTACACTCGAATTTTGTAAATAGCTCTTCGCTAAGTGCATCTTGCGGCAGTAGTTTTGCAATTGACAATGAATATTTGTAATATAGATAGGAAATATTTTCCATAAATTTTATTAAAGCATCTTTTAGAGATTCTAAATGTTGCACCTTTTCACCTAAGAAATGACTAATACAAACAAACAGAAGTAGGATAACAATAATGTTTATATCTAAATCTTTGTGTATGTACACATACGAAATATTAATATTTTTTTAAATTCATACAGATTTTGTACACTTACGAAAATTGTTGAAAACATGATTCAGAATTCAATTTCATTTTATAATCACGTCGTAAAATCTTAAGGCCATCTTTACATATGAGAAAAAGTTCATTTTGTGATAATATCACATGTTCTAAATTTCTTTTTGCATAAAAACGTAAATATTTCATATAACTGATGCAACAAATTGCAAATGATGCAAATAATGTTGGTAATATCTTGTATTTACACCATGAAATATATGTTGAAGAGACTAATACAGCTCCAGCCATAATTAATTCTTGTAGTGTTATTCTGTAAAATGAATAATTTCATTTTTTATTAAATGAAAAACATCAATTTTAATCAGTCATATATTTAGCGAATTCTATAAAAGAAATATTACATAAACATTAGCATAAAAATTATTTACTAATTATCTTTTTCAACAATTTCTATAATAATTAAAAAATTATAATTATAATAACTGAAAAAATTATTAAACTTATTCTATAATTACCTTTTAGAATTATTATTGCACTTGGTTATAAAGCTATTAATCACAAAAAAATGGTCGTTTAACAAAGCTTCTGCATTCAAAATAACTCTCAATTGTTTTTCAGAATTGCTCTTCTCCTACAAATAGTATCCAAAATAAATTAAATACATTTAGAAAACAATTAAATATATATAACATCATTATATAATTTTTTCAAAACAAAATACCTGTGTTATCCAAGAATAAAGAGAAAATAATTTTGTATAAATCTTTTTCACAATATTCTTAATATCCTGGAAAAATCAGAAATATTATATACATAAAAATGTCATATACAATTTATTAATTTCTTGTATATATGTTTTATATATAATATAAAAATTCATTACAATATTTAAATAATTCTCTCGTTTGAAGTCCGTTCTCTTAGATATAGACACAGTTTCAAAGTCTGTGTAACCTAATTTTAAAAGATGCTCATAAAGAGCATTACCCTATAACACAGATGAAGATATTAAATTTTTTAGAGTAATTATTCTTAATTATTATACATTATTTGTAACTTATTATTCTAAACTTTTAGTGTTCTTCTCATCATTCTTAACCTATGATTATCTCTGTGATTTATTAAATCGATAATGTATTTCTAAAATGAAAATTATATAAATGTTTAATTGAAAAAGAGCCACTATTCTTTTCCAATATTTTTAGCTTTGTGAAAAGTGGCAAAAAAATAAACGTAAATATAACCTCCTTTGTAGGATAGCAAATATGTTTTTCAAAGCACATTGAATTTAAGAAGTTTAAGGAATGGATTTATCATACTTGTATCACAACATCTTCGTCTTCCTCGTCGATGCCATACACTTCCATCGTTAATATATTTAGTTTACTATAAATCTGTAATTGCACATGTTACATCCCAAGGTATCATATAAAATTTCTATTTTAAGAGAGGAAATGCAAATTCATGAATTGTAAAATCTTTTAATTAGATTTAAAAAATCCTTAGTGCTATTTTCTCGTTATTTCTTCATTTTAAAAAATCAAAAAATTATCTTCATTCCTATAATTGTTCGTAGGTTTGTTCTTTTTCTACCTGTTCTGATGAATACTGATGCAATAAGTTAGAGTGAGATGGCTATTTTATTTCACTTTTGACATTTCAAAATGAAGATGTTTTTATTTTTTACATAAAAAATTGTATAGATATGTATATGATAAAAGAAAAAAAAGAAAGTAAAAAGTTTAGCGCTACGAAAAACATACTTGTAAAATTTATTCCTTAATTGTAGTTTTACATTTTACTTTCTGTGTTCAATGATATAGATATGTGTAATAGCATACAATTAGTCATTAAGAAGAAAAAAGGGGAAAAAATTAAAAATATATAAAAATCTTTATCTATAAAAAAATAATATTATGTTTCTCTATATTATTTCACAATCTTGTTTCATTGATTCATTCTTTTCTTCTTCTTCTTCTAGTTCCTTTGTACAATTTCCGATCCTATGATTGGGTCATAATACCATACGTAGAAAGGACCAGCATAAAAATCTCCTTGGGGACAGAAACTCTGCTAAAAATTACTGCTCAGTGTAATGATTGCCAACATAATCCCAGAGATCTTCAAATGTATCTTTGTTTTTACAAAGACAAAGACTCCAGATGTCGTTTTAATCGGATTGCAGATCAACTGCGTTGAGCATTATCATAGGTGCAAAACCATGTATCAAAGTAAATAAAATTAAATTTCAAATATTTAAATCACATTTATTCATGAAAATAATCAAAAAATTGATAGCTTTAATGAAGAAACAACATGAGCCACTGATAGCGGAGGAAAAATTCTAATCTCAATCAGTGATTGAATCAAATGATTTCTAAATTCAAAGCTGTCCCGAGAACAAATTTAAAAAATATGATTCAAATCCTGAAATTTAAAATCGTATTCATAATCTGGCCTTTCCTTGCAGCTTTTATATAAAAATTAGACTAAAAAAAGAATATTTCGTATAATCTAGTTGCCTTACCAAAATTGTTTCTGTAAATTTTCAATTTACCAAACGACGTTAAATGTATTCAGTATCTAACTCCATAAAATATCTTTCTGTGTTTGAGTTAAATAAAAAATTTTTTATCTAAGTCTCTATATGTCTGGAAACGTACAGCCAGACAACGCTTATCCACTTTATTTTTAAGTAACATATCATTACAATCTTAGCTGCCGATTTAGCATCTCATCAGCCTTTTCATTATCAAATGTCCACAATGGGACAGGCATCATGACAATCTAATATTTATTTCCTGATAATTACTTTGAATACAGTAAATGTTATAAATAATATCCTGAATCAAAGGATTCAATTTATAATTCTTCGAATATTCGAAAGAAATTGTTTTCAGACAACTTAGAGTCTGTACAAATATTTGCAAACTTAATATTATTAACCAATATAATATCAATAGCCTTGAAAATTGCCTAAGCCTCAGCTTCAAATGAACTAGATAGATGATTCAATTTATACATAATACTTATGTTATCCTTTGGTAACCAATTCCACAAAGTCATGACCATTATTCACCATTATTCACAAGAATCCTGGAGCTATCAATAAAAATCCTAACCTCAACAAGCAGAAGATGCCCATCGGGATTATTAAACGCCCTATTTGGGCAGCAGGTCTATTCTTTTTAGCTGAACTTTATGCACCATTCACTTTCTTCTTTTTCTCTATAATATGGAAAGAAAAAGAGGAAAGATGAACAGTGCAAGAAGTTCAGCTAAGAAGAACAAAGAGCCTCTCTGTTCCCAGTTTCCAGTGCAGCCATCATCGCCATCGTGAGCAGTGCGACCAATAAACAACTGCGGAATTCATGAGGTCCATGTTTATTCGTTTTGACGTATGATTTCATAAGATGTTATTATGCGTCGTTTCTCGAGTGTCACTCGCGAGAAGTAGTCGCGCGAGGTGCGGGCGACCTTCCACCGATCTTTCATAATCGTCAGGTTGGAAGGTGGGTCGCGCGGTACTAACAGGAACATAACTCACTTCACGTTGTTTGACAGAACGGTATCTCGTCATCAGCAAGTAGCAATTTTTCGTGTAATTCGGAGTTGCTGATCGCGCGTTTAGTCGCAGCCAGCTAACGTCGTCGCGTAAACGTCACTTCTTCAAACAGTGCATTCATCTCTCAGCTTCGCGCGTACGTTGTATTATGTATAACCTCGAGCTGAACATAGCGGCACTCGTAAAGCGTGTTGTTACAATGTCAGTGCGACGATTGGAATCCTTGATTTATTCTTGGAGCCTCGTGATCGCGCGAGACTGTTCGCTCGCACACGAATGTTTACTGCTGTTATTTCATTCTGTACACAATTGTTGGGTTTTTAATGTGAATTATAACATATGTCACTTTCTATTTCTTGAACTTTACTCATGATTGTATCATGACTTAGGCTTGATTGCAAAAAAAAGTTACCTTAATTTAAGGAAACTTAAAACTCTCTCTATCTCATTTCCAAACCGAAAAGAGATAAACAGGGATAAAGAGGATTTAAACCTCACTTAAAATTAAAATAATGTTGGTGCAACCGGGCCTTAAAATCATAATTAAAGTCATAGTTAAAGTTATGATTTAAAGTCAAGGTTTCTTCCATCATGACTTTATCAAACTACATTTGATAAATAGCCACACGTTTGTCAATTTTAATCCTCTGGAGCTGATGCCGTAATTTATAACATAAGATCTATGTTTTTTGTGGCTGAACTAATATACTTTTGGATCACCTAAAGTGAGATAGATATATATTTGATGCTTCATAAAAGGAAGACAGTAATCTAATGTAGTCTGTCATAGGAATAAAAAACAGATCTACAATTACTAAGGATCTATGAGACCTATTTAATATATGTTGATTAAAAAGCACTATTAATTTCAAGGAATCAAAGTGACATCACTAATATAAAGTATAAAAAAAGAATGAATACTAAGTTTATCTTAATAAGAATAATCTAAATTTATAACATGAAGAAAATTGAATTGTTTGATTTTTGTGTAAAAATGACAATTGATAAAAATTAAAGGAGAGAGGGAGTTAATTAGTCAAATATAATATGATATATATTTTATCTTAATGTTAAAGATCTGCCTACTTCACATATCACCAATCTTTATTTCAGGAATTTACGAAAAATGGCAGACGTTAGGTTACTCATCCAAGAAGAAGGTCGTGCAGCTAGAAACTTGGTAGCCTTTAATGTACCCGTTGGCACGAATAACGTAGAGAAAATTACGAAGAAACCACCTAGTGTACCAAGGCAAACACAATCTAGTTCGACAAAGCGATCCATGAAACCAACCACGAGAGTAAGGTCCGCTTCTACAGGTCGTGACAAAAAGTCTGGTAAGACAATTTTCTTGTTTTTTAATATATATATATATATATATATATGTGTGTGTATATGTATAAATTCAGAATGAATATATACGTATTTAAAACATTGTTGTTAATTATTAAACATCTTTGCAATTTATGTAGTTTATTCAATTTTTAATTAGTGTATATTGTTTATTTAGAATTACAGGCACGATATTGGGCGTTTCTATTTGGGAATTTACAAAGAGCGGTCGACGGTATCTATCAAACGTGCGAAGAGGATGAAAATATTTCCGAGTGCAAAGAAGTTATTTTAGTGCTTGAAAACTATACCCGAGACTTTCATAATTTAATAGAATGGTTCAAAGTTAAGTGGGCTTATGAAAATTCAGCACCACCGTTACGACGAACTCCATTGGCCTGGGAAGTTAGGAAGACATCTCCTTGTCGGATGTGGAATTCAATGATAATTCCAAAGTCCACTAGTCCCTTGCAGAGATCGAGTCCGACAGAATCGATTTGCAAAAGTCCAGTCGATCAAATTATATGTGAAAATAAACCGATTGTAACGGACAACAAAGTTAATCATGCTAAAGAGGAATTTGTCCATAAATTGTTAAAAGATAGTAAAAACAATGTTTGCAAGAATTGTTCTTCCGATATTAAAGAGAAACGTAAGAATGGAGCAGACAAGACAGGAAATCAAATAGCAAATAAGGAAAAATCCATGTCAACGAAAACATCTAACAAAGTTCTTGTGAAACAAACAGTACAATCGAAAACTAATAATAGCTTTGTGGATCGTAGGTTAAATGATAGTGTAACGTATGATTCGAAGAATAAAATGGACGTTAAAAATATTTCTAAACAAACAAAGGACTGTGTGCATAGCAACATTGTAAAATTAGTTGATTCTAATTTATCTGTAGAAAAACGAGAACAAACGTGTAGAATTGATAAAAATGTTCAGCTAAGTTCATGTCCTAATTGTGAACTTATGCAAAAGGAATATAATGGAGTGAACGTTAAAGATAGTAAGACAGATGGAAAAAGTGTGGATAGCAAATTGTCATATAATAAAAATAATGGAAAGAATGAAATTAATACCAAAGTTATAAAAGATAGTAACAGAAAGTGTGAAAACAACGTTAATGCTGAAAAGTTGAGTACAAAGACAGCCATTCTTCAGAATACTTCAGAAAAGATAAATCAGGTTGATTGTCAAATAAATAAGCAAATCGGCGACAAATCAAGTACTAAAGATATTCAGAATGCATCATCTAACAACATTGAGAAAAATCTTGTGATAATTAGCACGGATAGACCAGCCTATTCAACTGTATCACAGACAAAAAGATCCAAAGAACAGTCGTCAATTTCATCCGAAACTCCAAAGTTTGTTAGAAGTAAAACTTGTTTAAGTGATAAAAATTTACCTGCCTCAAATAAAAGAAGGCCTGGAACATCTGTTATTGTGAGAGGACGGTTTCAAACTCCTGAAAATAAGGTATGTATATATATATATATATATGTATATATATATATACACTTTTAATTCAATATTTATTAAACTATTATATTGTTTTTAAGATTATGGACATAGTAAAAATAGATTTTAATTTCGAGAATTTATCCAAAATATATGCATATATATTTTTGTGTTTTATTAATTTATATTGTTTTGTTTATAAAACTTTTTGTAATTTTTTTACAAATTTGTAGTAATAATGTATTTGTATATAGTAAACTTTATTGATATTATTATTATATATTAGTTTATATTTTTTTTATTATAAATATATTTTATTATATTTTATTATATTTTATAAATATATTATTATATGTATATTTTTAATTTAAATTAATAATTTAATTCAAATATATTGTGTGTGAATAATATAATATTTTTTCAGTTATCAGAACAAAATATTTTAAAAAAAGATCAAAATAGAGACATGAACGGATCAGTAGAAGTTTTAACCAAGCAAACAGTATCTCCAAAGTTAAAAGATGAAAGTGATGGCTGGCAAACAGTAAGAAATCGTTGCAGAAGAGGAAGCACTCATAACTTGAATATGTCCACACGCTTTCATAAACCAAGTACTGCTCTATCTTTGCCAGCTTTATCAATAGAAAGTCCATCAGAGAAGCTGAAGAAAAGTAGTTACACTCCTGACGGAAACAAACAAAAGAAGAAATGTATTGTAGGAAAAACTGGCAAAAATATGAATAATGAAGTTGAGAAAGTTAAAGGAGAATATATAACATCTACGATTAAAAGTAATATTGAAGACACACTTAAAAAGAACACAATAAATTTGTGCGATACTAATTCGACATCAGTAATCGCAGCTATCTTTAAGAATGATGCAGAATTACTTGAGAAACGTATACAGCAGTTTATGACCGCTCAGGCAGAGAGGGAAAGAATTATTCTAGAAGAAGAGAGGAAGACAGAAGAAGCAGATTCTCAAAGATCTCAGCAGCTATCAGATGAAGAAGCGTCCTTAAAACGGCAGATTTTAGAGTTGGAGTCCACTGAAATTGATGTTGACACTGAAACAGATGAAACGGATGGTGAAATGGTTCTCGAAATGGAAGATGAACCTGCAGTACCGCTTAGTGTGGTCACTGATGATATTAGTTTAGAAGATAGGTATGTAAAAACTATTAGTGTATTGTTAGCATAGTGTATTGTTTAACGTCTTGATAGGATTATTAAAATTTGTTAACACAATGAATGTTATAGGTATGGAAATATGTTAGAAGGAATGTCTTGGGCGGAACGAGTCGATACTCTTGCACAATTGCGTGCATTAGTAGCTCGCCATCCTGGACGTGCTTTAGAACTACATCAGAAACTTTCATCTCCATCACGAAAAAGATCGCTTCCTGAAACATTAAGAAGATATCAAGCAAAACAAGCATGTGCTCAACATAAACGTCAAAAGCTACTTATGGAGAAATCGCAACGGTTGCGAGAATTATTGAATAAAGTGGAAGACGTCAAAAGTGCAAAGAATCAGTTAATAGAGGACAAAAGGATCAGAATGGAAATGAAACTTAAGAGGGCAGAAGAAAACAGAACACAACATTTATTAGAAATAGTAAGGAAAGCACATGATGAAGATTCGAAGTTGAAGGAAATAGCTTTTATCAATGAACTGGAGGCACAAAATAAAAGACATGATTTTATGGCATTATGTCAAGAACAAGAAGAGAGATTACAGGTATATATGTGTGTCCCCAAAAAGATAATTTGTTTTTAATAATTAAAGAATTCAAATTTTTTTTTAAATCTATAAAATTGTATATAATATTTATAACACACACATATTATTATTATATTTTTAACAAGTGTGAGGTTTACTATGTAGGGTATTCAAGAAGAACGTCAACGGCGACAAGAGGAAAAAGCTGCCAAAGAAGCTGCAGCTGAAGAACGTCGAAGAGCTTTGGAGGCAGAACGGCAGTTACGAATACAAAAAATGAAACAGGCACGACGAGAACGTGAGGAAAGGGTTGGCAAAATGCAACTTGAAAGAGAAAAAGAACGACAAGTATGTAAATTATCGGTATATCATCAAGAAATCTTCATTTTTAGAATTTTTAAAGTTACAATTTTAACTTTGTAGGAACTAGCGAGAGAAAAAGCACGAGATCGCGAAGAACGCTTATCGGCACTTCATGCAGCTCAACTAGCTAATCAAGAAGAGCTGCAGAAGAAAATAGCACAAAAACAGCAAGAATCCGCTAGACGGCATGTAGAAAACATTGAGCACATTCGGCAACGTGCAGTTGAATCTTCAATTTTAAGATCAGAGGAAGTGCCACCTACTCTCAAATCGTATCCTGCTCAAAAACAATGTTCTCTGTGTGGCACAATTGTAAGCTTCCTGCATAAATACGCATGATTTTTTTTTCTTTTTAATGAGATTGATTGTATTTGTATATTTTACAGATATCTAACGAAGTACATCTTCTAAGTCATTTGAAAGGAAAGACGCATCTTGAGGCAATACGAAACGCGCATGATAACCGCGAGCCATCGCGAGATGAACTTCAGCGTTTTAATATTGCACAGATACGGGACGTTCCTGTCACTATAGTTAATAATAATAACGCAAATAACAACAAGGCTGCGAAAGAGAAGCAAAAAGCATTGAAACGCCGGTGCAGAAAGATAAAACAACGTATGAGCTCACGCGGACAGGAATGGGAAGACAAATACAAAAGTGAGACTAATCAAAATTTATCTGTCGAATCGGCCAATAAAGCCAAGTTTCGGCGCAATTTGAAAGAATTAGACAGATTATATAATAATCATTCCAAATCAGCATGGTCAAACATAGCATTGGCCACTTTGGAACGCTGCTTAGGGGAAATTGTTCGAGCATTCTCCAAATCGGTAGGTTCTGTAGAGATAATAATATTCTTTCCATTCTTTACATAACTTCAACATAATTATGTCCTGTTTATTTTATTTCAGTGTCCACTTGATCAAGATACTTTTAGATATTTGAATGGATTTGACACTTTAACGAATTTATTGAATTTAGGTTTAAATATACAAAATGCATCTCACATTTTACCGAATAAGTAAGTAATAATACTATACATTAAGTATAATAAACTTTTTAATTAATATATATTATGAGATATCTTACACTTGTATATAAAATCTTTTAGAGTAATTGCATCGTTGTGCCGAGTGTACAAAGCAGGGGTCAGTGGAAATACAGAAAGTACAGAAGCTATTTTATTAAGCAACAAAATTCTTGTTATATTAGATCTACTTCTACAACGTTTGGAGGTAAGTTCCTATTTATTTTAAAGAAGCCAATAATACGTGATTGTATGATATACTCTTTGATGGTTTCTAATTTCAAATTAAAAAAACAAATGATTCTAAAGCTCAATATTTCAATATCTGATTAATTTGTAGTTAAGCTCAACCTGATGTTTCATCCAATGACATCATCACAGATTAAGCCCATTTAAATAAAACATCAGGTTAAGTCTAATCATAAGTTAACCAGAAAATTAAAAAACCGGGCCTAAATTAACTGTAGGCATTATATTGATCATATATATTTCATTTTTTCCCTATAAATTATACTCTCGATATTTTTGCGTTTCATTAATATATTTTTCAATTCTATTACATCAACGCCAGAATTGTTAAATATTACTATATTTATTATTCGATTGGATTTTTCTTCATCATATTAATGAATTCTAAGGCGCAATACCTTTAAATTAATATTTAATAATAATATTTTAAATTAAAATGCGAAAAATTAGATTAGATTTCGGCTATTATCTAATTAGATTAAATCAGATTTCAATCAGGTAATTTTAATTTTAATTTGCTTTGTCCATTTTGATTGAAATCTAATTTTCAATTCGTAATTTTGAGAATAATATCGCTTAACCAATAATTAATTAACTGAATTGCTCAAATCAAAATTTTATTATGTAATTAATTATTTTAACCTAATTTAATGTTTTTTTTCGTGTGTCAAAAAATTAATGACAATAAATTGATAGTTTTTCACATTAAGATATTGCAAATATCTTACTTGATAAATTCACACACACACACACACACACACACACACACACGCGCGCGCGCGCGCGCGCGCGCGCGCACATTAGGTGTAGTAAAAAGAAATCCATTATTTTTCCATTTAATTTCATGCAAAAATAATGGATTTTTTTTTACTACATCTAATATATATATATATAAAATATATATAAAATCGTCAATTAAATTAATCTGAATGTGATTGAAGTCAATCACAATCTTTAATACAAGTTTCATGTTAATTTTGAGTTTCTATAAGAAATTTTTGATTTTAGCAAAATAGAATTGTTCATTCTGAATATAACTTCATAAGTATATTATATAATATAAAGTGTGAGTCGGTATCGACAGTATTTTGTCTGGTAAGTGCTGCCCTCTGGGAAGAAGAGAACTAATTTATCCGAATAGGAATCTTTGAATCCAGTTTTCAAAATATTATTTATATTATAATTTAAAAAAGAAGTAAAAAGAATTAATTTTCTAAATGAATCAGTTTATCTTAATTTATTTTTGATTCGTGTTCATTCAAATATGATCACAGCAATAATAATTCTTGTTCTCATCATCAACATCAAAAAGCATCAACGAGCTTCGGATCATGGTTGTAATTTGGCAATTTCTGTAAATTAAATTTCAGGGATAATTAAACAGACAATGAAATTCTATATTTACTTATACAAGAAAATTTTACCCATCAATTTTTATAGAAATTGGTTTATTAAAAAAAAGTGATGTGTGGAATCATATCATAAATAAATCTTTAGAAAAATAGACGAGTAGCATTATTTGCTTGTTTCCATCAATTCCATTTGAAGGTCTTACAAACAAAAGTTTATTCAATAAGGACGCGAGCCAAAGTACACGGTGATATCCGCGAACGAGCACAAACGAACATAACGAGCATCATCTTCTAAAGCGAGCTAATATGTTAGATAGGCATGTAGATTACAGCTTGTTTTATCTCTTTCTTTTTCCCTTTTTTACTTTCTCTTTTTTTTATCTCGTTTTGAGGACAAGAAAAGGACGGTAAAGACGACGTGTCCCTGTCATCCTGTCCATTCTGTCCGACTTGTCAAAATAAGGATTAAGAATCTTGAGGATTCATGATTTCACGTCATGCGGTTGCCTTTCGGACTCGTTTGAAATGTCACGTAGGCACGTATCGCTTCCTTGATAAATAAAAGAAATACAACATACTAATTTCGAGAAACGTACTTGAAGTTTGAATAATAGAAAAGCAAAATATCAATCCTAATAACAACAATAATCGCATTCGAGCAATACACTAAATTTGCATTTATTAAACTTCCACCAGCAATGTGGATTTTTTGATCATAATTTGCAATTTCGAATATTTTGTGAATTATGTTGTCTGACATATCTCCATAAAATTGATTTTTCTGAAATTACATAAATGAAAAATGATATAAAACTGAAAAATCCATTTTAAAAATAAAATTTTTCTTTATATATGTACTTATATTTTTCTTATATTTCTTATACTTATGTACTATATTTATATTCTATACTTATTGAAATTAGCGTGACGAGAAGATATGAAACATGAAAACATTCCAAATTTTTTACATTTACACAGAATTTTATGTGATTTGTAACATGAGTTGCTGAAGATACGACTTCTGTTCATCAATGCAATAAAACCCAATGAATACTGACGTCGATTGTATACATAAGCTTAACTATTAAATTTTTAAAGAGGTGATACCGAATCTCGCTCTGTTCATTTTTTAAAAAATTACAATCAAAACATCAACGTGTTTTTAAAAGACCCGGCATTATCGATGGAGAGTTAATCATAGTATTGATATTGATGTCGATTTAAATAGTTACAGTGATATCGTCAAACGTCAATAAAAAATTTTTTGTATAATAAAAAATTCATGAATTAAGCGACTATATAATTGATTGAAATTATAGACATTTTTCATCTCTGTGCTTTGACATTATTATTTTTTGAAGGCTGTCTTTCCGAAATTTAGATCATCATATTACTAAGTCATATTACTAAGAGAAAATGTATACTTAAAATATAAATTACACTTTTTAAATATATACATATATTTATCCTTTTTCATCGGATTCGCGGTTCAATTAATTAAAAATATTTGATCACGGCTTGGTGTGCGCGGTTAGCAAAACAATATGGTTCGGTTTAATTCGATTTACATGCGTCTGGCGTTGTGTCATTTTGTATATCTACATGTCGATGAAATATTGAGTGCTTTATGCAGTTAATTACAAAACGACAAATATAATTACTGCGATCGATCGTTATTTTTTGTTCCATTTTGCGCAAATGCGCGGCGTATATCTCTATGCAACAACAAGAGGAGGACGCGATGAAATCTATCAAAGAAGTATAAAAAAGTCGTTATACGAACTCACATTCATTTTTCATGCTTTTATCTGGAATTTGTAATAGGACGATTCATCTCTCTCTCTTTTTCTCGGATTTTTTCCCGTTATTTACGTGGCCACAGCCGCATCTCTCTCGTCAGTGCGAAGATTCATGCTTTCAACCGTATGGTGGTTACAGCAGACTTCATGCGTTACCTTTTTTTCTTTTCCTCCAGCCGATCATCTCGTGGCTTCGCCAACGACGGGAATTCATCGGCGTGATTTCGCCATCGATTCTTCACGCTCCATAGATACGGCACTGGCGCCACCTCCTTCCTGTCCCCTCTTCCAAGGATCCCCCTCCGCAAATGCATTAGCGGCGAGAGAGCTTTTAGTGACGTCACCCACATACAGATACGCACGCACGCACGCACGCACGCATCACGCGCTCGTTCACGCTCACGCTCACGCTCACGCGCGCGCGCATACACGCACAACACGCGCGCGGATGGAGCCGGGTTGTACAGAGTGAAAGGAAAGTCCGTCCACGCGGGAGAACGCGTGTGCGTAGGGTACTTCTGTTTCCACTTCCATCAAGCCCCGATTTCGAGGACTCGGCCTAATCTTTTGTCTCGTCCTCCTCTTCCTCCTCTTCCTCTTCCTTTTCCATCGCCGTCTATCAGAGGCGCTTTTTCAACGACCTCTTCGCACGTCCTAGAATACGAAATGCGCGCTGCAATTTTCCAGTTGCCGCGTCGACGATCGACGAGATTTCACGATTTTACGATATCATTCGATGACGGATGATATTCGAATACTTGAATCTTTCATCGGATGGGAGGAGGAGTTCATTCGCAAAAACAGCTCCGAGAAAGTCGTAAAATATCCTCCACTACTTCATACGTGTTTTAGAAAAATGTCCGTAGTATATGTATCCTTTTTTCTACTTTTACTATAAGATAAAACATATAAAATTTAACTACTTTTTTCTGATATAAAATTTCTGAGAAAAAGATACTTCAAAATTTATTTGTGAGATATAATGTTTATTCTTGAAATAATCTTTATATATTTTAATAGGAAACTGTTACTTTTTGCTATCCTAGTAAACAATCTATTTTATTTTTTTTACAATTACAATTTCATAGTTAAATTTTTTTATAATCAATAAATATCGAAGAAAATGTCATTTTCAATTTTTTTTTCTTAGTGTAACTACATTTTTTATGATACATATAAACTATTTACTCAATGCTAATATTATTTTTGACTGACTCTCAAGCTGCAAAAAAAGCTCTCTTAGTATAGTTTGGTTATCACAATTTATAATATGTTGAACAAGTTTTATCGCAATTAAAATTACATATTCAGTGCTTATAAAAAAAAACTATAGGAAATTACTTTCATTCTTGTGCTCGAAAAAAAGCTGTCATTTTTTGTACAGTGTAATTAATAAAAATGAAGGTTTGCTCACTTCTATTCTGTGTATCGTTATTCTTTCATCACTCGTTTACTCCACTCGGACTTTCTTTCTACTTTTATTAATGATAACACGTGTAACACAATAGTCAAGAAATACATGCTCGTTTTATCAACATCTTATAATAATTACAAAATTCCGTTCGGCTTAAGCGGATATTCGGAACGAATTCACCTGTTTTATATCGGCATTTTACTCTTTATTGCTCGTGTTTTCGTATAGGCAATCGTGTAGCTTCGTTTATCGTTAGACCGTACAGTATTATTGGTCAAGCTTGTCTCCATATGCGATTCGGGATTCTCGAGAAAATGGAAGCGAGGGAGTCACCTCGTTGCTAAATGGACCAGAAAAAGACATCGTAAAGCGCACGACGGTGATAAAAACTCTCGCCAAATTAAAAATTCAGCGATAAGCGGGGATTATAGACGCGGTGCCCTCCCGCGTTATCTTTATAACTGCTTGTATTTGCCGTGTTTCCCAATGTATACGCGTTTTCATGCGGCCAAGGTGCAATCGAAGTGGGATCGCACTGCGTTGAATTAAACGTATACAAGCCGCGTGTTCGAGATAGAAAATAAATTAAGGACTCGTAAATATCACGAGGAATACGAGCTTCTTGTTTTGTGTATTGCATTTATTTCTTTGATACTTGATGAATCGCAGCATGTTTCGAGAATGGCGGTTTCTAATCGATTCAAAATTTAAGAAAATCGGAATAAAGACTCGCTTTAATTCATCCTGCTGGGATTGGGACAAACTTTCTGTTCTGGACCATTACGCGAAGAGACGAATCATTTTAAGGGGTTTGCCAACCCCTCCCATCTCCGCGAACATTTCCTAATCTAGTTCGTTGGCCAAACAAATCTTCAGTTCCACGTAAATCGCTAGAAACCGTTCGCGATCGGTACAGTATCCCTCTTTCGTTTCCCGAATTCATATATGTATTTATGCGTGACTGCATCCCGGTTGACGGGAAAATGATTTCTCGATGACTAGAAACAGTATTCGTTGACCGTAAAATAAAAAAGAGGGGAAAATACAACATGTCCTCTGAGTCAAATGAATTGAAGTCCGAGCGACGTAAATCGCGATGTAAAGGAGATGTAACGTTGATTTTACAGTAGACGATAGTTACATTTGTTAAATGCAAAAATATATATATAAATTGTACCTGTGAAAAATATATACGGAATCGCCCAGTCTGCATCTTGTTGGTTATCTCCTTTATTTTTCGCGTATATTTTTAAAACGTTTAGCGTTTTGAAATTCTCGTCGAGAAAATAAAAATTCAGATTTATAGTATTTAATATATACTGTACGGAAAGAACGGTTTTGTTGAAGTGTCTAAAAATTTAGCTGGATACAGAGAGATCCGAAAATAATATTGTTTAGACCATCAAAATAATTATGTAGGGCGCTAAAATGTTAAAACTTTTTGCAGCATTGTCATCAATGTTTAAACGTTCTACTAATTATTTTGATGGTCCAACAAAATCATTTAATAGATCTGTGCATAGCTTAATTTTTAAATACTTTAGCAAAACCGTTCTTTCCGTGCGACAATAAATATTGTACATTTAATTAAACTTTCTGCTTTTGGAGATCCATTATATAACAATTGTAAGAAAAAAGAATAGTGATTCCGTAAGTAAAATGAGAATGTAAAGGTATATAAATTGATAGATCGTAGAATTATAATATAGAATCCATGCTATTATATTTTATCAGCGTCTCATAGAATTCTCTAAAATCTTTTTCTCATCGATTTGCTCTTTCCGTGACGCTTAGTTTGGAAAGAACTGGATTAACATAAAAGCATCTCCTGTTTATGGTCGCACATACCCCGATATATGCGTTCCTCGAAATTTCAACGTCTCGCTGGCGTCTTGTTTTCGTTCGCCCCGTATCAGAAAGTCGTAGCAGCCCTTTTTTCTTTCTGGATACGGATGGGATTGAATTTGTCAAGGCAGTGGTCAAACCACTTTTTAATGTTTCGTAGGAGATTATTTCGCTACCTCTCATGAACGGCCGGTTCGTAACATTATCTTTTCCATCCGAGGCCCGCCCGGTGCAACAATAGTTCTTAAAAGATTACGCGCGTCAATATTTTCTGTCTACGATGTATTGTCGATCTTTTAAAATTCAATAACAAATGTGTGGCGCATATATGTTTTCGAAGTGCTTATACACTGAGAGAAATGATTTTGTTATAGGAACAAATCAAGGAAAAACAAATGTGATAATGATTTGTTAAAAAAAACGATCTATTTATTACGATTGCAAATTAATTCGTCAATGTAAAACAATCAAGTATCGCTACAAATAAGAATTCATATATATATATATATATAAAAGTCGTAGATGGCAAGGTCTTAAATTGTAAGAAACACCAATGATGAAATGATCAATTCTAATCAAATATTCTCCTTATATTAGATTGTGCTTGGTCAGGTTTTCTACGACTTAAAACTCACAATCATCTACGAATTCTATATAAACGAGCCTATAGTCTATTCAAAAGATAGATTAGATTTTATATAGTTTGCTTCTGTTACTATACATATAATAATTAGTTGATATAGCAGCAATCACAATAACAAAATTTGTTGTCACATATTTATTGACCGGTTAAAGATACTTAAATTAACAAAATCCTTTCTCTCAGTGTACACATCAATCAAAAGAGAAAATATTCAGATTTATTCTTTAAGTTTCATAAACTTTATAAGAATACTCTTTGTGATATTATCGTAGAGAATAAAATGAGAAATTGCTTAATTTGGATGAGGTTTTTTTTTATGAAAAAAACCTCATCCAAATTAAGCAATTCCGAATAATTCGGAATAAATGCAGAGAAATCGATCATCATAAGTCGAGAAAAAAAAACGCTTTTATTTTTGAATGAAATCTAAACGTAATTTTCATACACAGCAATATTCACGGTTCAGGGGATCTATTCTTGAATCTACATCACATATAAAAATCTATAATATAAAAAATCTATAATATAAAAAATCGTATATACGTAACGTATACTTTTTAGGATTTTTGTATGCGATATTTTTCAGAATTAAATAAAAATGGACGAACGTGTAGCGTACAGCTTTTCTATAGAATTCTTCGAACGGCTTATCGAAACCAAGACAAAATCGTTTAGGACCCATATTCTTGTTTCCAGAATTCTTATCGAAACCCTTTGACTCGTTACCACTAATTTAGCGTTCTAAATGCACGTATACGTGTGCGTGATGTCCAACTCGCCTTGGGACTAACGGGCCTGTAACAATGACTCAACCTATTAGGAATTCGCTGTGTCTGGTCGATCGACTTGGAATTGGACGCTAAGTACATAACTAGCTGACCGGTGTAATGGTATCCTAGTAAAAGCCTTAGTAAAAAATGTGCTGAAATTCCTTTAATTCCTTCGGGCACGGATAGTATGAGAAAATCGACTCCTTGATCGATGAGCATACTCTTGCAAAAAATACAGATAATGACTTCGATATCAGTGGTTTCGTTTGCCTCTTCCATATTTAATATATCGAATATTTGACAATAGTCGAATTTAGCATGTCTGTGTGATCAGAGAATGATATTCTTCCTTTTTTTACATATCTATCCTTTTTTTTACATTTCAAACCTTTCGTCACCTTAATTGCGACGCGTAATTGTACACTGAAGTCTAATGGATTCCAGTTCTCACATTTCTCGCTATATCTTAGATTCTCTCCTTTTCCTTTTCATTCACTGCGATTCTTTCACCGTATTAAGTACACGAGAATTATAAGTACATATACGACTCTCTTTGACAAATCCTTCTCTTTGAATTTTAAATAAATATTGATGATGCGTATGTTTGTACACGGATGTTATTTTTCGATTTTAAGAGTTGAGTACACTCCGCGAAATATACGATAGAGAATGTTGAAAATACTTTCTGATTACTTTTATAATTCTACCTCTCTTTGTACATTTAAGATCGGTCTATTCCAGAACTGAGACCATTTGCAACGGGATACGAAAATTGATGAAATTTCGATGTTCCTTTTAATCACTTCCAAATACACGAATCGTCGCATCTAAAAATACAGGATTAAAGAATAGAAAATAAAATTTAAAAAGCATATCATTATTTTCTAGACTTTATAAGACGGTTTTACGAAAATGTTATATTCGTTCGTTGCTACTACCGAGTTTCTCTTTCACAGACTCTGACTAGTCTTGACGACCACGCTCAGACTCAGGATGTATCCGCCAATTCAACCGGAAACGGTACAGTAGCTGCTAGCGCGACGCAATTGCTGTGCAGCCTGATCCCTGAAGAGCCCTTTGAGAAAACGGTCTTACAGACTCGCGTTCAAGATATTGCTGGGTAAGTCCTTCAAACGTTCAATTTATGAATATAGTCTTACGCTATGTGTTCTTGAAACTACGATATTGGCGTCGCATAAGAACCCAATCCTTTTAAATGATAATAACGTTTTTATTAACGTATACATTCGTAAGTCGAGCGGCCGAATGTCGCGAAGGAATTGAATTACTTTGTATTACGGAATATTTCAAATGAAATTTTTACAATATTTGTAATCTATATTTTTTTTATTTGAATTTTTCATAAAAAAATATCCTATTACTTTAGAACTTTTTTTTTTATAAAGAAAGAAAAATTTTTTTTTATCAATTTTTGTATAAAATTTTTATATATAACATACATCTCATACATTTTTTCAGAAAATTTCTGAAGTTAATGCACAACTAATTTAAAAAATCATTAATTTTGCAAATTACACATGCTGATGTTTTATTAAAAACATTTATTAAATGGTTATTAGTTATTAATGATGTATGAATTTCTGAAGTATTATCAATTGTTGGAATTGCGATATTATAATATATATTATAAATATAATATATTTAAAAAATTAAAATGTTCATCAAACTAAAACGTTCGAAAACGCATTAAACTAAAGCTATTTTTAATTAAAAGTATATACAGTATATATCCTGATAAAACATTTTGAATAATTCTTTAATAAAATGTTAGACGTGTGTGTGTGTGTGTGTGTGTGTGTGTGTGTGTGTGTGTGTGTGTGTGTGTGTGTGTGTGTGTGTGTGTGTGTGTGTGTGTGTGTAGTGTGTGTGTAGTGTAGTAGTAGTGTGTGTGTGTGTGTGTAGTAGTAGTAGTAGTAGTAGTAGTAGTAGTTAGTAGTAGTAGTTAGTAGTAGTTAGTTAGTTAGTAGTAGTTAGTAGTAGTAGTAGT
>NW_012130122.1:51141-59288 GCF_000143395.1 Atta cephalotes | reverse complement strand
TGTAGTNTAGTGTGTGTAGTGTGTAGTGTGTAGTGTGTGTTGGTGTAGTGTGTGTGTGTGTGTGTGTGTGTGTGTGTGTGTGTGTGTGTGTGTGTGTGTGTGTGTGTGTGTGTGTGTGTGTGTGTGTGTGTGTGTGTGTGTGTGTGTGTGTGTGTGTGTGTGTGTGTGTGTGTGTGTGTGCGCGTGCGCGCGTACGCGCAACAAATACTACATATTTAACTAACAAATATTAAATATTTAATTAACAAACAGCTATTATATTGCGCATTATGATGTTTCAAAAGATTTATAAAGATGTTTAACATGTAGATTTAAAAATTTGATAAACAATTCATAGTTATGTTCTTTTTTTGAAATTTAAAAAGGCATCGTTTATATTTACTTCAATGAAGAATATAGCAGTCTCGTAGAATATTCGATTAATTATTAATTACAAAATATTGAACCATTAAAATTAATTTCGGCAGGCGACGAAGTATTATTTCACTGATTAGGGTAATCGAACCATAATTAGCAGCGTTCCACTTCTTTCTAGATGATACGAACGCTCTACGTAATGGCGGGCAATCATCTACAATGAAATCGTAACTTTTGTAACATGTTTTTACGCATCCTTCTGTATCTTTTTTATAGAATTCCTCAATAAGAGGGTTAGAGCCGCTAAGGTAGTATTTTTATTACAAAAAACATATTATTAAAACGACGCTAAAAACGTATAAAATTTATTATAAAAAAAAAATAATAATAATAGAGATGCACTTAATGCGACGTCACAAATTTCACGTTGTATGAAATGTAAGAAACGCATGAAAACATTTCGATTCGTTATTCGAAACGAGTTTGCTTTTTTTTTATAAAGTTTTTCGCTTCGTCGATTGATGGTGAATCCTCATCTTTTTCGCTGAAGCTATTAGCGCCTGACGCCTGAGTTTTCACGCATCTTATATACACTCGCTCACTCAAGTGCACGGTTCTCGTCCAAAATCCGCATCTTTTGATCTGGTTGAGTCGCTCGTTGCGCAAACACGCGCCATCGAAATCAGTTGCGCGCCCCTTTGAACGGGAAAGAACGAAAGAATACTCGGCGTGTGCTTTTCGAGGCATCGCTGGACCACCCTGTCTGAAAATATAACCGTGCCGTGTCGCGCCAATGCCGAACTTAATACGCGAGTCACGCAAAGTGACAAGACACAAACTGTGTTTTCGTTGCATCGCGCGAGATCCGATCTTTACCGGGGTGATGTTTCGCATCTGGGTCAACTTCCTTCATGAGGACCCCCCAAAACGCTATGTTAACCCCTTTGTCACTTCCCCGTCGCGTCTTTCATGTTCATCCTCTGTTTCTTCGCTCGTATCTTCCGGGGAGAGAAATCCTGTCCGCATATTCTCTCATTTCTCATCTCTTTGAACGTATAGGAACATCATATGTCGAACACGTCATCGAGATTATACGTGTAAAGTATCTCTCTAAATGTACGATCAATGTACCAGGTTAATTCTCATCACTTATAGATATATAAAAATTATTAAATGATTCTATATATATTTTAACGTGTTTAAAAAGTATTTATAAAGTTATGTATTAAAAAAAGAAGGAAAAAAATAGAGACCATTATTTAATCAAATGTTCCTTGTATTTCAAAGAAAAAAAACTCATGATACGAATGATCATCTAATTATGTGTATTAAGAGTTAAAATATATAGTACTAGATGAACTTTTATTCCAAGTAAACATTAAATTAGAGTTTAATTGGAAACTCGATATATTTGACTTCGCAATACGGACAGCAATCGGATTGATTCTTGATTTTATTAACACGGAAAAGAATATTTTTTTTTTACAGTGGAAAGACTGCGGATCTGAATTACTGTGTAATTTCCGCTTGATGTGACAGTATTGTGTTAAAAAAATCCCGGATTCTCTCTTTGGTGTATTTTACAGTTGGGTGAATCTGCGAATTTCATGTTCACCGAATGTACTGTCTGGCTTTGTATAATGAATGACGAAGGTGCGATCAGAATTATTGTCGACCGCGCGCACCGGTAGTGGGATTATTATGATTAATTTCCTGCCGATGTGGAAGAAAGGCCTAGTCACGATTTTTACTCAGCGGCGAGGTTGCTTTTCGCTCGTGTCTTTAAAGCGCGCAGATGTGTAACGGCGATCGATCATTTTGTACGTCGTAATACTTATTTGACGGTCGTTAAGTGCACTCGCCGTCACTCCTTCCCTAAAAAATAATACGCGAACTTTTTTTTGCACGCCAAGACCGATTTTTCCTTCTACCTGATAATATACGGCGGTCCACGTTATCGTTGTTCTGATACTCTCGATTTGGAGAAGGACAAGCAATTTTACAGCAAGTGAATGATAAACGACTATCGCTTGCACGGAGCATATTCGATAATACCTATTGATGTTCATTCATAGATGATATCATGAAATAATTATTCGTTGGTATTGTAAATGTTGGTGCGTAAATAATTTACGATAATGTAGTGATGAATCGCACAATGTATAAACGCTACATCTGTTTGTACGTAAACCAAACGTACGTACAGCCAAAAATAATGATTTTTATACTTTTCTTCCATCAAGCTTTGCGAGCGTTATATTTGTTCATAAGTTTTTAACACGTTGGCTGCCGAAAATAAGTTAACTCATGAGTTGTCGATGAGATGTTGATGAATACCAGCTACTCGCCGTTTCGACTTTTCAGAGGAGAACAAAAATTTTATTGAATTTTGAAGAATACCTGTAATTAACATATTTAAATAATAGGCTGATATAAGAATGATGTTAAGGATAAAATTATCTAATTGCAGTAATTATACAGTAACGGTCAATGTGTCAACTAGAAGTACATACCAAGGTTTCTTACTCTCATTAAAAGAATTAAACGAATAAATTATTATAAAAATAAATAAAATGATGGATAAAACGAATATTTTATTATTAATATAAAGGAATTATTGAAAAGTCAAAAAATTTGCAGAACTTTATCTTTATCTATAAAAAATATAAAATTAATCTAAAAAAATAAAAACAGTCAATAATGACCGTTCAATACTTTTAGTGTAAATTGATATTAATATCTGGTATAAAGAACGATCACATGAATATTTTTTTACTTAGGATATGTTGGATTCTCTCTTCGTAATTTTTTAATAAAAATCGAAAATGCAGAGATGTGGTACGGCTCTTTCTGGCGATATAATATTCTGATATTGTAACATAGAAAATATAATTATCATTAGGTTTTATCGATGATGTACGAATCAGATATCTCTTAAACTTTTCGATGATGTACGAACGGCTTTACAAAGTAACAGATGCGTCGTATAAAGATAAGCAGATAAAAAAAAACGCGGATGTTTGCCTATCAACTTTTATCCGTTAGCCCGCATATCTTTCCGCGATCTCTAAGAGGCGCCGGTAGTAGCGGCTCTCTATGAGAGATCATTTCCCTCGTTTACCTCTTTTTCTCTTTAATGCCAACAATGCGAAAGATAAATGAGCTTTTTGCCGTAAAGTACGTGAGTCGTAGAGAATCGCATCCTACTATTGTTTCTCGTGCCGTATACGTATGTGTGAACATACACACACATAAATGCAAATAACGCACGTCCGTCACATTTTTAATTATATTGTTTAATAAAAAAATATTTTTTCGAGCACCAGAATGAAAGCAATTGTTTTCCATAAATACGGTCCTGTTTACCAAATTGTTCTGTCACGTCACACTTTTAACTCTCTGAGGGCAATATGAAATTTTCATCCTTCGACCGCAGCATGGGTCTTTGAACTTTAGTTTAGATTTTTATTGTTCCGGACGACATAAAACTTTGAAAAAATTCTTACATATTCACTTGAAACTTTAACATTGAGTTTTTATTATCACAGAACTTGAATTATTATTTTGTACAGATTTAAATTTATTAGAATTTACGATCAAAAAATTGACATTGTCTCTAAAGTCCGAAAAGAGTTAAAAAATTTGCAGTTAAAGTTGCAAAAAAGGTTTCGTGCATTTTGTAACTAAGATATGTGATGTCATGAAGTTTTATTGCAATCGAAATTCAGTATATACATAGTAAAGAACTATTATAGGCGAGAGGTCAGATGTATGGCCACAATCAATTAATGGCCTCTTTCGACCGAAGACTCTCGAAACTCAACAATCGAGACTTGGACAGCAACATAATTGTTAGAGAGGAAGCACTAAAAAAATCAAGTCCGTAAACACTCTTACCGATACTCTCGATGGGTCACTAGAAGGAAGAATCACATTAAGATCTGTGCTGTTTTTCGGAACAGAATCAAGCGAGTAATTTGCTTATGCTTGCGAGCAAATAATGTTCGGCATTCAATCAAATCTCCTCACTTTTGCTTTTGCCCGCACAATTTTGATGAAATATTGACCGGAAGCCGAGTTAAATAAACTTATTATTGCAATTTTTTATCATTTAACATCAGAAAAATATGATATACTTTCTATGTTACTTTCTATGTTACAATTCGAAATTTAATAATAATAATAATTGAATAATAATAACTTTGTTAAAGTATAAATAATAATAGCTATTGCAGACATGAATAGGATATTAATCATATAACTTTTTCCCGGGGGTAAAAGTAAAAATTTTTATTGTTGAAGTTAATAGAGCAATTTTTCACGTTTCCGCTCTAGGGAAAATGTTACATGATCGATATTCTGAAAAGTGATGAAGAGCTGTGTCTTAACAAGTGAGAGATCAGCAATAATGCTGCTTATAAGCTTAGACTTTCAATAATAACAACAACAACAACAACAACAACAACAACAACAATAATAATAGTAATAATAATAATAATAATGATGATGATGATGATGATGATGATGATGATGACGATAATTCAAACATTAATATTTGTACATTTCATAGAAATATCTAAAAAAGAAGTATAGAAAACAACAAATATGAAACTGATAATCAACTATATCTTCTTTTTGAATTATTAAAAAACGGAAAAATTCACTAGCTAAAAGATGTCGTTTTTTATATCATTATTAATTCAAAATATAAGAAAAAAATTATCTCATAATTTTCAATGTTAAATAATGAAATTATCAATTCAATATTAATTAAAAATCCAAGAGAAAATACAACGCTTGCTAAAATTGAAGAATTTCTAAACTACAATATATTTTACCTCATAACTTTTGAAATTATATACTTGATAAAATTATATATCTTGTTACTTAAATTTATTAGTATTGACTTTTAAATATAGATAACATCACCAGAAATGTTGTAATCGTATTATCGGTTATCAGATATCGCGAAAATTTTATATATGCAATTTAAAGAAAACAGTTCGATGGTTTAAACGCATAGTAAGAATATTGGTACTAAATTTGAGCATTAAGTTAGCATTTTGTGCAAGAGCAGATCTGACAATTCGAAAGAATTGTAAAAGTATAATAGAAATGTACCGATTTGAAAAGCGTTATGCTTCTTAAAGTGCCCATCTTTCCTGCGCGTATCCGAGATAAATCACAGTTTGCACTGGTTAATTGAAACGGATGTAAGAGAAACTCGGTGCGATCTCGCTTTTTGTTTCTCTTTGAGGTACGGGGATTAAATGGGCTTTCGATCAGCTTGTCGACGTCCACGAGCCTAAATTTTCCTTAGTCTGCCCGTGGCTTCCCGTGTCCCCCTGTCTATTGTTATAAGGAATTAAAGGACTACGTCTTAATTGTGCGTAGAAATGACGCACTTTCTGTCAGACTGGCACTTTAAGCCTACTACGTAATCATTAAAAGATAACGCAGACGAGAGAATTATCGCTTGAGAAAATTTTGGTTCGGAATTAAAAAAACAGTGAAATGATTTCTCCTTTATATTCATGTTACTAAATTCATTAAAAAATTCTAAAGTCCTTAAACTAATTGTTACGTATTATTAATCCCTTGGACTTGAAATAATCATTTGTCTTGACAAAGTAAGTCGTGCATTATATTTTCAATGGATATAAAAAAGATATTCTTACAAAGATTTAACGCGGATTTTAGATGATAAGCCGCACCACGTAAGCCTACTTATCTTCAAGCCTTCGCTTTAATGTTTGCGACTGAAAGTGAAAGTTGTCAGTTCCATTAAAAAGAAAAAGACTTGCGACCAAATAAAATTTAAAATTAAGTCTCAATCGTCTGTTGAGAAACAAAAATCGATATTCTCAGTCGATTTGATCGTACGATTTCTCTCCTTCCTTTTCTTCTTTTTTCTTTCCTCTCTCTTCAACTTTCTATCTTCCGCTTTGTATCAGGCAGATTGGTCGCGTAACTATCGCAAAAATGATTTTCGACAACGTAATCATCAGGCAACATCAAACTGTCGCATTAATTAATACGCCGTCTAGGCGAATGGCGGCTCGCGCATTTACTTAATGTAATAAGGTCCACTGCAGGTGGCTTCTTCTGCCTGCCATGCCTCCTCGCTCGCACGAGATAGGTAGGGTTTATTACGAAAATGAAAAGGCTACGTTTTAGTCGTGCAACCTGATTAAATCGGGAGTTGCGCGAAACGAGGTTAGACGCGAAACGACGGCGCGCCGGTCTCTTCCCCTTTGAAGAGCGGCGGGCAAAATCTATTTTATTAATATAACGGTGCTGCTGTTTGATCTGATAATTTAGTTTCGCCGTCCTAAAGAGCATCCTCCCCCTCCTCTCAATCTCTCTCTCTTTTTTTTTCTCGTACCGGCGAGCCAAAGGCTCGCTCTCTCGCGAACATATCTCGCATAAACGCACACCGACGTTTTCCCGTGGGCATTTTCGGACTTCTTTCTCATCCCCGTAGCTCCCTCGTTCTCCACCTTATCGATTTCATGCAAATAGATTCGGCGCGCGACCCTAACACGAATCGCGAGAAGAAAATAGCAACAAATGTCGATGCGTGATAGAATCTCGTTTAATATTCTATAACATTCTATAATAGCCATTAACTATAAAATTAATCAACTGTAATCGAATGTGAAGAAAGTAATCGATTGATTAATTTTTGTAGCTTATGGTTGTTATTGAATGATGTAAAAATATAAAGTATTTCATTGCGCATAATGGCGGTTGAACGGTAATTCGAGGTAAATTTCTTATTGGTGGTAAATTTTTAATAACGACTCTACATATATATTGTAACAGTTTGGGCTAATTTTCTGATTGGTCATTGATCAAAAAGCGAAACATCTTGTATTTTTTCATAATAGAACAAGCATTATGTGGAATTGTGTCATGCATCGAATACACGTTTATGATTGATCAATAATTGATCAATTTTTGTGGCTTACGGCTATTATAGAATAGATCCACATAATGGACTTCTATACACGTTAAATAAGATTCTCCCATAAATTCTCCAATAATACATACGATACATAACATTTTTCTTTTCTTTTTAGCAGCTTTATTCAGAAATTATAATGCGTACCATTAACCAGCTCCATTATTTGAAGAATTCGGCCAGTCAAAGTCGGATAAAAAATGAAAGAGAAACTTAATGTACGGATTTTCTCGGAATCGCGATCGGAGGATTTCGCGACTTTTCTCATTAAGGGAATGAGATGGAGAAAGGAACTCTAGATATAATCGATGAAATCGGCGCGTCGGCGACCAAAAACCGATAACGTATTTTGGCGGCGGTCCAAAGGGGTGCCGAAATCGCACGCGGGCACCTGCCACGTTCGTCCTCATCGAAGGCTTTGGACGAGCCTGAAAACGCGAGGGTGGGTTCGGCGTAGACCGGCAAGATCATCGGCGGTCGTGGAAGAAAGGGGGAGAAGAAGAAAAAACATCGCGGGGGTGAATGAGCGAGGCGGGTTGGGTACGTAATCTGCTAATGGACTGCTCTCCTCCCCTTCGTCTCGTTCTCTCCTCCTCGTTCCCTCTCTGTTTCTCCCGTCCAAATTCACCCTCGGCCGATATGTACCCCTCCCCCTCCCCTCCCGTATCCTCCCAACCCTCTTTCGTACGAACTCGACTCATCCCTCCGCCCCCCTCCCTCTCTCTCTCTCTCTCTCTCTGTCGCCGACGTCTACGTCCGGACCGACCACCGCCGACCAACCACCGCCCGTACGTTCGTTTCGCTTACTTCGTTCGTTACTTCCGTT
>NW_012130122.1:38742-51121 GCF_000143395.1 Atta cephalotes | reverse complement strand
TACCCCCCCCTTCCCCCCCCTTACCCCCCGTTACCCGTTCCCTTACCCCCTAACCCCTTACCCTTTACCGTTAACCGTAACCGTAACCGTACCGTACTACCTCCCTCCCCTCCCCCTCCCTCCTCTCTCTCTCTCTCTCTCTCTCTCTCTCTGTGCCGAGCTATCGGCGACCTACGCGCAACACGCCCAGTCGTTTGCTATTCTTCGTATTCTCGTTACGCTCCTTTTTTCTACGTGTTGCTCGCGGGATTGGTCGATACACCGCGAATCGGTTTAGCGTGCTCGTATACAGGGTGTTGAAAAATTACACATACAAACTTTGAAATCGTATTGGAGGATGAGAAGAGGAGTGGAGTTTCCGCAAACGTAGGCACGCGAGAAAACTTCTTTTTCCAAATTAAATTTGAAGGAGGGATTGATTTTTTCATAAAGGATTATATAATCTTCGTAGAACGTAAATAGAACACGCATGACTCTTTATGCTTTGTTAACTTCGATTAAACTTTACGTAGAATTCTGGTTTGAACCTTGCAAATAGAAACTATAGGGAAGGCGCAATTTCATTCGTTTTATTAACGTGTTAAGAAAATTCGTTTCTAAATAATGGTAAAAAAAAGATAGATAGGTTAGAAGAGTTTTTTACATATATTGAAAAAAAAGTTCTAAATTTTAAACGTTCTAAATTAGTAAATAATTTGTTTGAATAGTACCAGCTAAATATTTACTAAATGTAAAAGTATAATTGAAACAAGAACTATCAAGTTAATTTAACAATCATTTTTTTATTGAATAAATATTTATTTATTGTAAGTAATAAAATGTTTAGTTGGCACTATTCAAATAAATATTTATTAAGATTTAGTTAGTATAGTTTTTTTCAACGTACATGCAGTATTTAATCAGAATTTTTTCACGAGTCTAGTTCTTATTTTGAATCGCCGAAGCAAAAAATTACTTGCTTTATCGATAAATCTTTGATTTTGAAGATGAAGAAATTTTCTTTTTTTTTCCAAAAGTATTATATATATTTAACGTAGGAAACGTAACCTGCGTGTGCAGCTCGTATTTAATTAACTTCTTTTCATATTGGAATTCAGACATGCAAATTGCCAATTAAATATTACATCAAATTTACGAATGGCAGGTGGTATCGTTCGCGCGCATAAATAATGATTTAAATTATTACTGACAATGCACGCTGTCGAATTAATTATGATGACATTGTATTTTATCTTGTAAACGTTACAAGCGCGTAAGCAATAAGTCCTCTTCTCACTTTCCAATTATTATTAATTATCGGATCGATTGTATAATGTAACGCACCCGTTTTATTTTAAAAGCGCACGAGCATACAATTTTAACGACGACAAAAATTGAAGCGCACGTTTTTCTATAACACGAATGTTTCTATACAAAGAGAATAATATCCCCTATGGATTTTACCAGCATTCATTAACCGCGCCCTTTTTTTAAATGGCATCAGATTTGAGCGGTATATTTTCAAACCGGTGCAAATTAAGTTTTTCATATTTTGCTAAAATAGATTCTCCTTATTCTTATTTGCCATATTTCAAAAATTACATCTATTTTTACTATAAAAACAAACAGTTTTATTCTATAATTTTAACACAATTTGACGCTTCCTATTTACGCAAACTTGTTGAACCCATATTATGAGATTTACATTGATATTGACTCGTTTTATGTTCTACCGAAACGATTGTTATGTCTGAAAGCTTGTCTCAGATCGCGTCATAAATTTAAGATAAATACTAGTTTGGCGATTTAGCATCAAATAGACAGCAGATGCACTTGAAGTATCAGCTGGCATCGCCGGGTGTTGGTCAGTGATTCATTTCCGAAGCCTTCCGCTCGTAATATGTATTCATTCCTAAGGCGCGCATCCTTTAATCTCTTCGGACAACGTTAAATGTTACACTACCGATGACGAGAAACTGAATAACCGATCAGTCCGAAAAGGTTGTTACTTTACGATCAGAATAAATCATAATTTCTATGAGATGATTTACAAATAAAAATGTTCGTCGGAGAATCACACATTGTTAAATTTGTAATGTCAAATTATACTCAATTTAAATTATTTTCTATCATTTCTATAGGTCTTCTATCATTTCTATAGGTTCATCACCGCGATTCTTATTCAATATGTCATATTAATTTAATAAACTGTGAAGTTAAACAATTTAACTCAAGAAAATGTATTAAATCATTCAAATTTAGTTTATTTTCAGTTTAGTTTTAAGTACATACGTATTAATTATTTACTTTGAAATTAACTACAGAAATGGATTGATTTACATATGGATGTTAAAAATAATAAAATGTTATTTAACTCAAGGAATTGGATTGCCATTGCTCTTTTGAGCAATTTCATCTAACAGCGCAGTCCTCTAATTTTATTAATTTTTAAGCTTGTGAAGTTTCTTATGGACCCGAGAAAAAGAAAATTTAACAATAATAGTGCTGTCAACGACAGCAATGACAAGAGTGGCAATAGTAATGGGAACCGCGGGATTGGAGCCGAGTATTTGATCAGGCTGGAATAGGGGGGCAAGTAGAAATAGGCAGAGCGGCTGTTCTTGTTCCCATTCTGTTAAGTGGCAAGCTTCAACATTGTCTATTATCCTCCACGTACTCACCCGGCATAGGGCTAGCTTTAAACGACGCTAGAAGAAATCCGGTGTTGACTCTGACATGGCGAGATACATTGTACACTCACAAAAGTAACGCCCCCCTAGGAGCTTCTGCTGTATCCAAGATGAACTACCTAGAAAAATAAAATACTTCGGTAAAAAAGTATTAAAAAATACAGCGTTGTGCAGGCGCGATATTTTATTTATCAGAAAACGTAACCTAGATTTGATCGTTTATTATTACTTATGTATTGCGTGCTAAATATTTTTCATATCTTGATTTTTGTTAAATTATTGGAAATTATTAAAAAATCGTAGAAATCGTTAATTAACCCTCAGTACCTACATCTCAAAAAAATCCCTATCTACCCACAGTATACTCCGAGTATTTGTAACCCAGCGTTTTCTTTTGCTTGTATCTCAGATTGTAGTGTATCGATTTTAACTAATTTTTTTTGTTAATCTATCGTTTGAAGACTGAAAAAAAAAAGAATTTTTTAGTTAGAAAGTCTAAAATGTCATAGCACAAAAGATATTTTGCAATAAGTGAAAAGGAATCGGAAAAAAACGTCTGAACTATGAAAATCAGGGGGGTTATACTCTTTGTGAGGATTGAGGGTTAAATTAATTAAGAAGAAATTTTATAATTTTTTAATTTATATATTGGTAAAGGCATATACGTAATAAGTCGTGCTGATTGTATGTAATTGTTAATTGTTCTTCATTCAAATAATTGTTGAAGTCTTTTGTGCTAATAGATCAATAACTAAATTGATTGAGTGCGCTGTATTTATTTTAGAGATGTTTCGCCTTTACCTCTCTTATCAAGTATAGCCGATATACATCCTTGTGTAAAAGCGTATTTTTATGTAAATATACTAGATGCGACCGCGGACTGCCATTTTGTACCACGGCGTATATACGTATCTTCTTCTCGGGAATATTGAATTTCTGTAGGTAAACATAAATTATTTTTAGAAATTCTACTCCACGTATAAATACGCGCAAACGGGGGTACTTCGTCGAAGCACAGCACGAATACATTTCACTGGCATGTTCATAACATATTGAATATCGGTAAATGGTCTCCAGTCAACAGAGCTGCAATCGGTTATTAAAAAATTCAGGTTTACAGAAAACCAATGCACGGATTTTACACGGCCGCTAATAATGGATGTCGGCGCGACATTTTTAGCAATTTCAAACAGTCATAAAGTTTTTTTCAGGAATCAAATAGAAATGTCAACATTATATCGTTACTGAAAAAAAAAAGAGAAAAAAAAATAATTGCCACTCTCAAAATCCATTGCAGTGATGTTTTTACAGTATACGTATACAATATATGTATACATTAATATAAAGATAACATGCTTGTCATAACATTTCAATAATTTGGCAATTTACTCTGTTTTACTTTTACATCTTTATTATATTCCGCTGTTTTTTTTTATCTAAACTTTCATTTTTACACATTATTTGACTTCTATAATTTTATGATTATTTTCAAATAACTTGCATAATCGTGGGTTTATCTTTGTTGAAATGTAGAGAATCGCGGAGTTCCATCGAAATTCTCGTGTTTACTTTTATTCGCGCTTATTCGCGCATCGTTTGAGCGAATTTACAGTACGCTTGACACCGTCGCTATGCTCGGCCAAGTCGCATAGAGTTAGCACTCTTCACCCTACGCTCACCCCTGCACTCCGTCCTCTGTACGTACGGAGTACCGTAGTGCGCTTCATCCCCCGCGCTACCGAAATCCCAGCGCGAATGCATTACGCATCAACGAATTCGGAGTAGCAATATCCTGAGTTGCTGGATGTCAGAGCTCAGGATTATAATACATTACCAATTCGACGAAGACTACCCATTTGACCTTGTTTCAGACTTTATTTCGCGTACCGACGTCCCTTATTGACATTTAATACAAACTCGTCGAAACTTTGCAATATCGTTAAGTTTTAATAGTTTAAACAGAATAATTATGTATGCTTCTAATGCCAATATCTAATGTCAATTTTTTATACGATTGAAAAAATAAAATTTCATTTATCCCTCCAGACGTAACTTTGCGATTGCTATTGTAAGAAATACGTTCACAATTTTATGTATTCAATTGTCTAGTTCGATTCTTTCTTTTTAACGTTAAATTAGAAAAAGTGTATCTATTTTTACATCCGATCGATAATGGAGAATCGAAATAGCGAACAAGATTGGCGACCGAATGGTCCCACCACACCCCGCGCTACCCCCTTTTTTCCGACTCAATGATACGCGACTGTCATTTACACACTTCTGCCATTTCGTTGCGCAAACATACCCTATTGTCGAAATAGCGAAATGGCACTTCTGCCAGGCGCGTTTGTCCGGCGCCGAAGAGGAATATTTCCACCGAGCGCGCTGGACCTGGAATTCTGTTATTCTTACCATGAACACCATTCCTTCGAAGAACAATTTTCAAGTACAGTTTACATTAAATTTAGGTACGTTGAAATGGATTATATAGCAGTTATTTCAAATCAACAATTATTTTAAATATTTCGTAATTTTTTTTATTATACACTGAAAAAAAATCATTCATTTGTCTAATTAATTATTCACTTGACTAAATTAGTCTAGTTTTATCTTTTTGTTTTTGTTTCTTTCGTTAGAGAATTTATGTATTTAAGTCAAATATAATATGTTTGACTTAAATATATTCTTCAAGAGAAATAAAAATGGATTAAATTAATTTAGTCAACGTTAACTCGAACAATTTTTTTTCTCAGTATACGTACAAATATATAGCACTTTGAAGAACAAAAAATATATACACATTTAGCAATTAATTTATCATATTGATTAGTATACTACTTCATTGTTTGTATCCATTCAATTTTATAGCACAATTAGATAGTCAATGGTACAACTAGAGATTTATCCTTTCTCCTAGTACATGGTACAAAATATTTGCGTTTCCAGCCGAACATACGTCGGAAATTACATTTTTGATTGATTTACAGCATTAATTCCGGAGTGTTATTCGGCTGACTCACGCGCGTTCGCGAAAAATTTGTTGCGGCGATTTTCAGCTAGATACCACTGCGTTATTCGTTCGGATTAACAGAAAAATTGTTTCCGCTTATTTTTATTCCGCCTCGTTTGTCAAAGTCACGTATTTTTATCACCCATACGCATCACGCGTATATTACTTTAAATACGTGTAGCACTTTGGGAAACAAATATTCATCTATATATATTGCCGAAAATATGTATTCTTGATGAATCTGTAAACGTAGTATCGTTATATCTCCGAAATTGTGGCTATGGCCAAAGGCTATCTCGATTTTTTTATTACTCGACATTCTTATTACGTATGAAAGATACTTGTGATTGTTCTCCAAAAAATCGAATTACGCGACACTGTAAATCGGATAGACACGTATTTTCCCCGCTCTCTGGTAATCCAGGCACACAAATTACGAACCATCCGTTCGATTATCCTCCTCCTCAGGGGTAAGCCTACCCTCGGAGAGTCTTTTTCCTGTCCGTAAGCGCACTCGCGCGATGCAGCGCGCAAATCGCGTAAGCAACCACCGATTCGTTGGGGGTGCGGGCTGAAAGAGCAAAGATATGCACCCTCGCGAGCTCGCTATGAAATAATCATATGGTTAGCTAATGGCGGCTTCTCCAGGATAGCAGTATATATGGCCAGCCGCTCGTCACTCATCCTCTTTCTTCCCCTTTTTCTCCCCTTCCCGCGGATGCGTGCAGGGGCGGGACGAGGGGATAATAAATAAATTCGATATATTTGCCTCGAGACTTTCCCCCCGCAAACATTCAATGATAGATCGCAATCTCAGGCCGGCGGGGCGACGCACCCCCTGACGCGGACGTGCGTGAAGATCGGGACACGGGATCTTTCTGGTTGGTACGAATCGCTTCGATACCTCCAGTACACGTGCGGTAAACTGAATGACAGATTGAGAAATATATATTCTAAAGATGTTCAATTGCCTTTCGCCTGACTGAATTTCTAATTGAAAACTAATAGCAAAACTTAATCTCGCACTCCGTTCTTAGAAAGACACTTCTGTCTTATCGTAAAGATTGACAGAAATATTAACGGGAAAATTCACTTCTAAATTGAGAGTTGATTCGAAATATCTTGAAATTTGCGAATTTGATAACAGGTTGCCACAGAAAACCGTGGAAAACCGGGAAAACCGGGAAAAGGCAGGGAAATTGGTCATGGAAATTGGGAAAAGTCAGGGGAAATATAAACAAATTTGGAATTTAGAAATTTACTCAATTCACAATTTCCTGAAACTGCTCCTATTTCAAATAATTATTATAATTTTTTAAATATTATATTTGATGTTTATAAACAGATACATTCAATATTTGTGCACTTTAAACGATTTTATTAAAATAATTAAAATTTATATTTTATTCAGTATTTTTATTTTATCTCTTTTTCGTCATAACTGCATTCTTTTTTTCCAAAACTAATTTATTTTTTGCTATGGCTTGAATTTGCACCCAAAATTGTATGCTACTTTTTTACATTGTTTTTAATAATATGGCTTAGCTTTCCTACAATCCTGGGTGTCTAAATGTTAAAATTTACATATTTTATATTACTCATGGACAATATATAATAATTCTATTTTAGCTGGAAAACCTGGAAAAGCTAGGGAATTTTAAAATTCATTTTCTGTAGCAACTCTGAAATAAGGAAATCTTTTTTTTAAATTAATTTTAAACAGTGTGTGTAGCAAGAAGTATTTAACAAGACGTCTGAGTTTGAAATTTAATTACGAAAGTATAACATAAGTATTCAGAGCTGCTTTTGTACAAAGACAATTTTGCGTACCTTTTAATATTTTAGTAATTTATTTAAAAAAGCTATTTTTAAAAATATTTTTCAAATATCTTTAGAAAGGCAATTTTTTATTTTTATTTTAAGGAATAATTTTTTTCCTAAAGCAGAAATGTGAAAAGTGAAAATTTTTGTCATTGAAGTTAATAGAACAGTTATTTACTTTTTATGTTTTCGATCTATAGAAATTGTTATATGATTAGTATTCAGGTGCTAATGGCATAGTATGGACTCTGTATGTACTGAATGATTTTAATAGCGTCGAAAAATAACTATCCGATCCGACTAATAATTTCAGATTTTGTGATATGGTTTTTTCAAATTTATGTACAATATATATATTTTTCGGAATAAATTAAATCTTATACAAGCGAGCACACACAATTAGTGTGGAGTTACAGGAATAGAGAATTAATTCTTGAAACTTAATTTTGCCCCTTGATTTAATGGTGCTTTTGTGCACAATTTATACATCTGTTTGCAGCTCTGATCTTGTTTAAATTAAAGTTTGAAAAATGAATAAAATTCCTCTCGATACTTAAATCAAGGAAAAATCATCATCAAATTGACCGATCTGTGATTGTAGAACTGATTTCGGGAATACCGTCGTCTCAGGCTAGCGTTTACCCTATTGCGATTACATAATTATGAAAGTATGATTCAATATTTCAGGTCGTAAGTGAATAGCATCACCCGGATCGAAAAGATTTATCCCTACTATGGATTTAAAGGATTAAGCGATTCCGTGCAGTGACTTTCACGGATGTAATCCGGTGCTACCGTGGAGTAGCGAAACGGAAGCAGAATGGTGAACGGGAAGGAAGGCGGGGTAGCCACTCGGCTCGTCGCAAAATTATTACATTCGAAGATGGCGGTTCCCCTCATCCCCAACTGTCGCCTATGTTGTTGCAGACTAAGGGTTGCAGATTAAGTGCGGAGGGGTTCTCGGCGTGTAATCGCGCGAGCTGGCGATTAGCGTGTCGAGCAATTCTGATCCGCGATCATTTCGCTGCATTTTATTAGCGAATTTACTCAGACCTGTCGCATTGTTTGGCATCACGCGTCATCGTGGCGACTCGCATTCGTTCATTGTCGTATCTCTGACTCCGACAGGCTTAAGATCGTCCATCGCGCTTATTGGGGGAACGAGCACAAGAAAAAAATAAAAAAAAAGAAAAGAAAAAATCGTCTCCATGGATGACGACACGACTCGACAAACCGGATCCCATATTCCGTCTTGTGTCGACGAGCGGAATGTTAAAAATTCATCATCTGGAATTTCGTGTCTTTCAATCTGCGCGCTCGGGACAGAAATATCGGTCGACGCGAGTACAATGTTTCGGAAAATACGCGATATCGTCAATTATCATTTTTACACTACAATCGAAGCTAGTGCGGCGGGATTAGCTCGCAGTTAGTTATGATTAGACGCGACAGTTGGCCTTCCACGGATGTAGGATCGAAGGGCGGCGCACCCTCTCTCCTTCTCTCTCTTTCACCGTGTATTATATATTCCAATACTCATTGACGCCCCGAGTTTGTGTGCGTTTCTGTCGAGGAGAGAGTCGAAGGGGGTGGCGATAATACACGCTGACAGACACGCACCCTCTCGGGCTTGCGCGGCCGCGGAAGGGGATGCTGTCTATACGAGAGAAAGAAAAACGTATACATACAACAACCGGATAGAATGAGCATCGCGTGCGCCGCCGGTCGCAATCCCCTCAGTTCCCTACACACTCTTCTCGCCGTTCTGGCCGCTCCTTCATCCCCCTTCTTTCTCTCTTTCTCTCGGAATTACGCACTGATGTTATAATCCTCTCGTGTTACGCCGGCGCACATGCTGTCCTGTAAGCAATACATTGTTTTTTTTTATCCGGTTCCATCTCCCCTGGCGCCCATATGCACATTTCGCTGCCGTATGATCGCTCGGTGATCGACGAGCATCGATTGCTGAAAGTATCGGAGTGAGATTCTTCGTCGGTCCAGGGATCGTTTGAATATTGGATTGTTCGTTTCTCCGTTTAGAACAGGTGTTCCTGCACTTTCGCATTTATCCACGAGATGAGTTCGTATTGTTTTGTGCCGCTACGAGAATGCTCTTTAAAATTCTTCGACCCTTACACGTACTTCCTGAATCGAAACAATCAGGACCGACCTTCATGTACTGAAAATTAAAAAGAGGAAGAACACTTCGTGAACACTAATATTCTCGACTGTAGTGGGTTTGAGTCGGCCTGAGTTGGATTAATGATGTTGCATGCTTTATTATTGGTAGAGCATGTAACGTCAATCAATAGTAGAGCATGTAACGTCATTAATCCGAGCCAGGTCAGTTCAAACACATTGTAGTCGAAAATGCTATAATGTACACAGAGAAAAATATTGAAGTATTATGAAGTAAATTTCTTACAACTTTCTTTGACATTTATTAGTTATGACAAAATTTGATTGTGACGAAATATTAGCGTTATTGCACACGACTATTATTTATAAGCTACAATTAAAAAATATTATTCTTTCTACAGTTATTGTTAATGTTATTCTTCACTAGACATATACTTATAATATACGATATGTTATATTTAATCCAATTCGATTGCTTATAACTTTCATAAAAATGAATATGCTGTAAAAAAATTTTTTTTCAATCAAAATGTCAGACATTAAATAACGAGACAAACAAATGTATATTATAAAAAAGTTATTAAGCAATGAAAAAAACATGGGAAAAAGAATGTCAGACATGCTATATCCAGAACAGCATTGAAGAATTAATTACATTTTTACAATACTAATATCATTCAGTCGTTCCACATTGAGCTGTACATATAACTCCGCCATAACCAAAGAGTTAAAGATGATGATTCTAATGACAAGTAAAAACATAGAAATTTTAATCAAGAATCTCTCAACTATGAGAATTCTCCTTGACTCTACTCCAAAAAGGTACCAAAAACATCGAGAAAAAAAGATGCGACTTCGATGATCCGCGAGACTTATAATACGCGTCTCAATTCTTTTGTGCTTCAGATATCTGGTAGCCGGCAGCTTAGTGGATCGCGTGTCACGCCACAGTCGGGCCCTGATCGAGACGGATTTTTTTCTGGATCAGGAGCATGAATCGCCGTTGTTGGTATCATCTTACGATCTCCTCGCACGTATCTGCAGTCATCTGAGGAGGTCCGTCGATCAAGATTCTGTCAGCGTGCACGGCGAGAGCAGCAGCGGTGTAGAGCAAACGAGTAACGAGTCGCACTTGTTGTCGACTTTGTCGATGACTGAGGCATCGAGTGTGATCGGTGCTCTTTATGCTGCGGTCGCGTACACACCGCAGAATCAGAAAGGTGCTTCGCCCACCCCTAGCCAGACATTCACGACCGCTGTGCGGACTCTGGCCAGCTACGGCCTCAAGCTCCTTAAATCGATCGCAGAACTCGATCTTCGGACACTGCAGGTATACATAATTCCTTTTTGCGACTTTAGTTTGTCCGACAAAATTTCTAATAAATGATTCTTTATTCTTCTATTTTTTGTTATTAACACGCACATTTATATATTTATTAATTACTCTTTGATCTGAACGTATTAATTTCATTACTTTTTGTCTCACTGCATTTATATATTTCTATGTAAATCTCTGTGTTATTGTAATCTTATGAAACGAGACTTAAAATAATTATTGAATCAGTAAAAACGCAAGTACACTGAAATAATACTAAATTTTAATAAATATTTGTTTGAATAGTTTTAAGTAAATATTTACTTAATACTATTCAAAGAAATATTATTAATTTTTTTCAGTATAAAAAGAAATTGTTTTGGAGAAAATATGTCTGAATGTAAATTGAAAGATAAAAGCGTGCATTGCAAGCAAAGTTAATTAAGTTATAAACGGCTGGATGCGGGATTTAGTGTTCTTAAATAGACTGTTACATTTCTGAACTGTGTATGCTATTATAGTATTCAACTCTCTTGAATTATCATTTCTCCAAGTTTCATCATCGAACATGACGTTGCTCGGCTCGTCCATAGTATTTATTCCTTTCCAATTTTGGTACTCGTGCTAGACAATTCGCTAAATACGGCTATTTAAGTTTACTCGTCATATCCAATGTGATCATATTCATCAAATATAGAGTTGACGTCGGATAATTACATTCTGATATTAATTACGCGATAAAAATATTAGCGATAGATACGCACAGCGATAGTTTATTCTATTTCAGACTATCTTTGGAATCTCGATCATTGATACTTGATTTCAATCTATTTAAGCAATAGCTAGGACGCTGCCCATTAAATCGCCATAAGCTTCATTACTTTTTAATTCACGACAGTTTCGCAATGCGGCATTATCGCAAGCCATCCCCGGCGTCGTCTCTCCAAATGACAACGATGCCGCTTGTTGTCGCCAACAATACAGCTTATCGTCATAGGGCGCCGGGCGTGATGGAGATATCATGTATCGCGGGGGTTCGGCCTGTCAAGACGTAAAGGCCTCCCGTGAAGTTCTCTCGCAGCGAGCCGACCGCGAATTGAATTGAAGCGGCCATACCTCGCGCCCTTCGCCCCGCAAAAACCATAAGGGCTATCGTGTGCCCCGCGGGAGGGCTGTGCCCCGTCCCGCGGGATCGCCCGTCGATTACCAGATGAGCCCCGCGTGCATTTGCCGAAAAACCGACTGTTATTATCTATTCTCTTTGCACTCAGTTTTTTCGCGACAAGTTAAGCTGATGTTCTGATCGCCAGTTCGATAATGTTTATCTTAGATTTTAACTAGAGACCCTATTACGGAGTCTGGCCACGAGCGATGTCAAAATCTTACGAAAGAAAATATATATGTGTAATTTCTCTCTCTCTCTCT
>NW_012130122.1:35071-38162 GCF_000143395.1 Atta cephalotes | reverse complement strand
ACACACACACACACACACACACACACACACACACACACACACACACACACACACACACACACACACACACACACACACACACACACACACACACACACACACACACACACACACACACACACACACAATCTCACTTTAACTTATACTTATGTTTAATTTATAATTTTAATTAAGATTATAGAATGAGACTACAGTAAGTTAGAGTGACGTAATATACACAGGGAGAAATTATACACTGTTAAATTCATAATGTCAAATTATATTTGAAGATATTTTTAATCATTTCTATTTTACCACTGCTCCTATCCAGTATGTCGTTAATTTGATTAGAATAATGGAGTTAATCAATTTAACTTAAGAAAATGTATTAAATTTGATTCGAATTTAGTTTATTATCTACTAAGTGTATACATTAATATGGATGATGTGTATTTTGGAATTATAATCATGGAAATGGATTAATTTATATTTTGAATGTCATGGAAGTCGAAAATAAAATGTTATATAACTTAAGGGATTGCTTCGTTTGTATCTAACAGTATGTGTACATACATTTCTTTCTTGTAGGATTTTGACAAAATCGCTCATAATTAGATTCTGATGTAAGGTTTCTAATTTCGCTTTGAGACCACCTTATGGAGAAGGATGAAAGTGAAATATATCGATATTATTAAGGACATTGCTCTATATCAAATTTGTACATAGAGCTTACAAGAGTTTTGTCCGATCGAAAGGAGTTTATAAAAATATTAATTGAAGTACATAACTTCTTTTTACAAACGAAAATGTTCTGTTACAGAGCTTCTTGGGCGCCGAGGGCACGAGCCTGCAATGGCGGCTGATAGCGAGTCATCTAATAACTCGACTGTCCCGCGACTCTTTGTCGGACAAGTCGGAGATGGGCTCTATGCCGAATACGAGCAGTATTCACATCCTCTCGGAATTGTTTGTGGTGCTCGGGTACTTCTCTCTTAACAATCCAGATAATCAGGTACGTCCTGTTCCCATATGGTAGTTTATGCGATCGAATACCTCAGAATTCGAAGGGGTCTTTCTAACGAAACAAGTTAAGTATATCCATACGTTCATTTACGTAGAATTTGCTGTCAAATCTTTTTTTTTTATTAAGTTTTCCATTTATAGTTTTAAAAATCCTCTTCTTGAGCTTGAAAAGTCTTTATTTCTCTCTCTTTTTCTCTTTTTCTCACAAAAAATAAAAATAGAGTTAAAGATTAATTCTGACATTATTAATTTTTATTATTCTTTCTTGCACGACAAAGCTATAGTTTTATCTACTTTGAAAATATTAGCTGTGTTTCAAGATTTTATCCACGAATGTTATTAAGAGTAATATACTTTTATTGAGCATATTCGTTTAGTTTTGATACTTTACTGTTTACATATAGTGCATATATAGTACATAGCTTTAAATTCCTCGAATCGGCGTTAAGACTGTTGACTACAATGTTTCGAGTCACCCGTTACTTTACTATGAGAAACGTACGCGCTGGATGGCGTGCACAGTGCGTTACTGGCGAGAAGAAGGAAGAGGCTGTTAGACACAACACACTCAGCAGACCTCCCATCAATATACGGCCGAACGCCGTTAAGATATATTTACGACGTACCATTCTATGCGCTCCAGGGCGTGTGTACGTGCACAATACTGGTCCATCAGCTCGTAAAACGACGCGAAAATTCATAACATTTATAATTGCGACGCGGAAAATGAAAGAAGTCCGAGCGTGAAATTAACTAAAGGGATAAAATACGAATATTTGTGTCAATTGAAATATAAACGTTGCAAAATAATACAGAAAGTATTTCTTAAAAAATAATTTAATTAAGAAATAATAAATAAAGCATATATTTAAAAGTAGTGATATGGCTAGTATAGAGTAATAAAAATAACTTAAAAATATATTTATCATATATACTAAATATTTTTAAATATTTAATAATATATTTTAGAATCCCTCTCTGTAAATATTTATTAATAAATTAATAAATTTTAGTATCTATATGATAGAATATATACAGAAAAAAAACATACTATACGTAAGTAATCAATAAAATTGTTTCAAGTATTTCAATAGTTCATCTATCCCCAAATCTATTATAAGTCCATTACAAGCATCAAATTTATTCAAAATATATTTTAAAGTAAGATTTGCTAAGACTTATTATATGAAGTTATTTCTTCGATAAATTTTATAATATTCTTTAACAGAAAATCAATTTTTGTTTTGAATAAATAATAATGAGTTTTTCTAAAATTTATAATAAGCATATTTTAAGATTATTATAAAAATATTTTTTGTTAAAGATAAACTGTTACTTAAAAAGAAGAAAATAAATTGAATACTTTTCTTAGCAATGGAAGAAAGATAATTAATTGAGTCACTTTTCTTAGCAATGGAATGATATTTTTCTGTGTGTACTTTTAAACATCTGTTTAAATGGGTTCATATCTATATACATATCTCTACTACAACTCTCTCTTTTCCCTCTATTAGAGATTATTATAATATAAAATGATTATTTATAACGAAATAATTAATATATCTCAATCAAGTACTATTCTCGAATAGAATTGTGATATCATGTGTGGTTATATATTCCAGAATAGAAAACATTTGATATAGACTATTATTAATTATCAAGATTTAATTATAATGCTGAAATATTAATTTCCAGAGTATTATTAATACGAAAATTGTTCAGAGCAACTGGTGAGCACCTTTTATGAACGAATTTAGTGCTTAATTAACGAGATTTCCTAATTTAAGAATATTTCTCGCGAAGTAACTACTAGTTTAACATCATTTGCACGTTGTGTGAGACTGCGTCCGCGTTGATCTCGTGGACACGTGAATCGGAATGTAAACGCTGAGTGCACCGCCGATGTCGCGCATTCGTCTTTCAGCGCTTTTTTAAGGTCGCCGCTCTCAAGAGTGAGAGTCGACTCTCCAAGAGTAGTTGCCTTGGAAAAATCGTTTTCCGCAAGATGAGAGGAAGAAAGAAAACGAGAGAGAGAGAGAGAGAGAGAGAGAGAGAGAGAGAGAGAGAGAGAGAGAGTGTGTGTGTGTGT
>NW_012130122.1:31031-34622 GCF_000143395.1 Atta cephalotes | reverse complement strand
GAGAGAGAGAGAGAGTGTGTGTGTCGTGTCTGCGTCGTGTATAAAACAGAAAGAGAGGAAAGGAGAGAAAGGGAGAAACGAGACGCTTTTAAGTTTCTACGAGCATCTGCAGCAGCCAGGGTTATCGCCTACCCGGTACGACGGTATCACCTTCTCCGTTCGCGATCATAAACACGTCCGTCTCCATTTTTTGTCGACGGTCGTAACCGAATTCGAGAAATGGATTTTTTTGCGGTGGCGCCATGGTGGGCGCGTTACCGCTTTCCGTTTATTTATTTTAAACTCGGACCTGGCGTTAACTAGTCATCTCGGGATCACGCGCGTGCCACTACACGCTGTTAATCGCGATATGTTTGTCTCATTATATAAGGAACTTAGAAACTCTCTGTACGAGAATCTTGCTTTAGCCATAATTCAAAGTGCGTTGAACCTTCAGGATTGATGAGGCTACTTTTATGGAGGCATTTCACATAGGATGAAATCTATTTTTATGATAAGAACTCATATTTCTCTCGAAATGAATGATTTTATCACGAATCAATCATTATCGAGTTACGTTATGTCAGACATGAAGTTATGGCAATCGTAACGGACTGATATTTAACCCAGACGAAGCGCGATACGGGCTACCTTGACGTCGAAGAAGACAAAGATGCGTAAAATGTGGGCATTTCCTGTAAGAGTTTTATGCAGGTGCACAGGAATACGACGTCCTGTTCATAGAAGCACTTGTCACGAGAAGCAGATGTCCAATTCGATCTTCTTGCAGTAAAGACTCGTTTCCGTGACACCTGGGTCATTCAAGTTCTCACGCTCTTTAAGAAAATTACTCTGTTGCTTTAATTAACCGTTCGCAATTAAACAACTCCGGTCGAACCATGCGGGTAATTTGCAATTGCAAGAAGGGAATCTTCGTCCGGTATATCGATCTACTTGACTGAGAGATTCCGTCCGCGAAGACTGATTCCTTATAAAGAGAAAAATATTCCTCTGAAAAATAATGTTTGACATTTCATATGGCCATACAATATAGGTTACTATTTATATCTTTATTACGCAACTCCCTTTATAATACGCTTTTCAAAAGTTTATGAATACATGTTTTAAAATTACAATGGTTTTTAAAAGCATTTTTATTTGTGCGCGTGACTGGATTTATCCACTATTGACAAAAGTATCGACATATCCCTGTCGGCGAAGAATTAAGAATTTATATTCAAATCGATACAGTTTACATATAACAGCGAAAATTCGAAGACAATATCTATGGAACGGATGAGAAAAAGATCATGATACGGAAAGAATAGCTTTTGTTGGTTACGTGGAGGCAATTTTCTTTTCAATAATTCCCAGCCGTTGTCCGCGCTGACTTCTCTCTTTCTTTACGGACATCGCGGAATTGCTGGAAAAGCTAGAGAAAATAAAATTATGCCGAAGAATAACGTCTGCCATTGGGAAATCTGTTTCAGCTGATTCTCCAGTCGGCTGGCGCGGGTCCCAGCGTCCTTCAGCAGCTGTGTACTCTGCCATTCCCGTTTTACGGAGATCCCAGATTGATACCGTACACGTTACCGGCACTTCTCGCTGCTACCCATCACAATTCGGAAGCAATGGCGATATTGTCTTGCGAAATGTCGTACGAGGTAGGTGATTATGAACAAAACTCGCTGTCACACACATCTAATTTTCATATTGATGTAAATCTCATGAACATTGAACGAATCATTATCATTAATCAGGATATTTACTGCCTGGAAAAATTTGAAATTTCCTTTTTATTTTTGAAAATAACTTTTATGGAATTTATCGGAGGGATGTACTCAAGAAAATTTTGGAGATTTTACGTTTAAATTTAAATTCTGTTTCTTCCTGAAAACATTGTTTTTTGATCATTTTTTCTTGATAATGCAAAATGTTAGTATAATAAATATAGCTTGCAATGTATATTCACGTATATGCATTCTTGCGAGTTTTTATTAAAAAACTCAGTGACAAAAAGACAATATTTAGCAGAAGAGAGCTTACAGACAGTATTGTTACTATATTGTAGTTTGTCTTTCTTATACTATCCTATAGATTCGACTGTAAAAAATGATAGATATAATCTCGTGGAGTCTATCTTCTATTATATCTTCTATTATTTTCAATATAAGAGTTGCTTACATTGTTCATGTTCCAATTTATTTTAAATTATAATTATAAAGTTGCATTAAAATTTTTTTAAATCTTACTTGGAATTTTGAATACAAATACCTGGAAATCCGGAAATTCTCAGAGATATTTTTGCAAGATTTCAGTAAACAACTCTGTTAATACAAAAATCCGCAACGATACGAGTTCCGTTGGGAAAAAATTTTTTTCTATTGATGGTACTCGCAAATCTCTGCAATCGATTGCATTTTGTACGTGAATCGGTGAGACGTATCAGCATCATAGCGTCAATTACCGTTAATCACATTTAACATGTTAATATAAATGTTAATATGCGTGCAGAAATATTCATAATTTTAACGTGTAATAACTAAGTTGATTCGAGTGTTCGATCAATCTTTCACATACTTACTCTGCAAAGCATAAACTTTTAGACGTTTTAAGAATTTTTTTTATTCGATAGGTGCATTATTTTAAATTAGCCATTGATTAATAATTTATATATTTTATGTATTTCAATATTCACTTCCAGTCTGATTTAATTTATAATTATTTTTCATCATTTTATTCATAATTATAGAATTAATAATTATTTTCTTTCTATATAATATATAAATGTTTTTCTTCTAATCTATTTAATAAAAAAACTATTTTCAATTTGAAAAACGAGGACAATTGTCCAGATCTTTGATAAAGATTTTTAACAATTTATATAAGTCGCAACACTTTGACGCAGTAGATCTTATATATCATAAATACTTGTTTATCTATAAGAGAACAAATTCCTTAAGAGTTAAAAATTCTAACAACATAATTTTAACGACAATAAAACTTCCTCAATCACATGTAATTATAATATGTTTAAAAGTACTAAAATGAATCTTTTTTGCAACTTTAATCACAAGTTTCTCAAAATTACGATATAATAGAACATTTGTATTAAACGCTTAAAACTATGAGAAGCGATTATTTTTGTTCTTATGCATTTTTTTTGTTGAACAGTATTATTAATTAATACATTACACTATGTATAATAATGCTTAATGAATAAATTTGCTGATTTGCTTTACAGTTGCTGGAGCAGTACAGAAATTCGGATGAAGGTAAATTAAATCCTTTAGTGCGGCTGCTGAAGGATATCGCCTAGTCGTTGACTATGTTTAATAGGTTTCACTAAAGGTTTGATTAATTTAATGTTGTTTCTTAGAGCTTATTAAGCATCATTAGACATTATAGTTTGCGCGTATCATTAACGGAATTATTGATAGGATCGTTATACCGAATAATCGCTTCTTCGATGAAATAAAGAGAAAGTAAAGATTGAGAGATTGCATCGGATGCAATTCACATCTGCTTGTATCCGATTATCGCACGATTAGAGATTGAATCTCAATAACAGTAATTTCTTTTTAAGTGAATATATATATAAATATAAATATA
>NW_012130122.1:15860-29736 GCF_000143395.1 Atta cephalotes | reverse complement strand
TATATATATATATATATATATATATATATATATATATATATATGTGCACGTCTCTTCCTCTGGAATGAAAGTCAATTTGAGAGTTAAATTTACTCAGAAGTAACGCGAACAAGACGAAAGTACATGTACTTTAATTTAGACTAGTGCTTCCCGAACCATTTCGGTCGCCTATTTACGTCTGTGACATACTGATGGAACACGCATGCATATTCTGCTTTACAAACTTGCGGTATGCATCGTTTCGCTTCTACAAAACATCCTAGTATCATCACTCTGGATTTTTCGACTATAATATTTTTTTTATCAATATCGGATTGTTCTAATCCTCTACTGAACAATGTTCTACAAAGTACGCGTATTATAAAATTGTTTGAGATATGTTTCGGAAATACTGATTCAACTGTAGCGATACTTGTCGAAATATCAGAAGAAAAAAGAGAATATATGCAAGTACGCGTTTACTAAATTTGAAGGAGGAACAAAGTTATGATTTACATTTCCGAATAATCGCTTAGTTGAGGACTGTTGTTTTGTTATACGTAACGCGGGATAATTTATTCTCCCCCATGCATTAGAGACTTACGATCGAAATTACCTGTTGTTTCACTGAACGATGACGACGAGAAAACATCACGATGATCGCTCCCTAATTCTTTAGGCTAAACTTAAGTAGTAGTAGTTCTCGATTGAACTTATCGCATTCATGAGTTATCATCTTGAATAATATATTTTTATGTATTCGATAAATTAAAAAAATACGGAACTTAATAAATTTTCTTTATTTTTTCCCGATGTGAGGAAAAGCGATGCGCGTGAGTATCTATCGTTCTATCGTTCTAAATTCTAGAATTATTTCATACACAAATTTGACTTCTGTCAATGTAATAAGAGCATTAGAGATATATAATAGAGATACGCAATGACGAGAAATAATCGACCGAAACGCACGGGTTATCCGTGAATCTAGTCCTTTTAATATTAGCAGATCTTTATATTTGCAATTTGTGTATCTCGTATTTTTTACCGTCCGTTTCCACGCGTGCCAATCTGTCGTGCAAAGATGTGTCTTCAAATGGGCCTTTGATATAATAATCGTCGCGTGGCACGGCTCGATAGATAGAAATAGGAAAATATTTGTGCGTATGTTAGCCACGTAAACTCTACTCGGGTATTAATCGGTATAAAGTTTTTATTAAACTTGAATTTACGCGCATACGCGTTGCTCATTATGCGAATAATTTTCAAAGGTTTCCTGATAAAAAAATCGAATTTAGGAAATATTTATCATTTGAACGACAGGTAAAGAATAGTTGATTATTATTTATTTAGAGAGTAGGTGGTACGAGTTTTCGTGGCTGCAACAGATGCATTCGTGCAATGTCCTGCCAATGCAATTTATATTTAAATATTATACTAATGTATGGAGTATTTCCTGAAAAACGCAAGTTCGGTAGTATTTTCCATCAAATTTGAATTTTATTACTTATCGTTTTTTTTGAAAAAGCTTTAATTGTGAATATTCATCATCTTTGTAATCTTTAACTTTTAAATGCCTTATCCATTCTCATTCTTTTTCCTTTATATATTTTATATTTTGTTTATATAGAGACTTAACTCTAGTCGTCCAAAAAAATTTCCGGATATTAATAAATATGTAATAAGATGTTGGGTCCAAAATTTTTAAATTTTTAAATATTAAAAGAAAAGTGTTTTCATATTTACGATTTGATAGAAAATATTGCCTTGCTTTTATTACATTAATTTTTTGGGTATACATACACACATATATAATATAATATTCAGTAAATATTTAATATTAATAATATGTAGCGTCGAATGAAAACGAGAATCATAAGTATCTCACGCGTTCGACCTTAAATAAAATATATAACGATAATGATGATAGAAATATGTGATTATAATATATTTATTAGTTTTCTGCGGAACTTTCGCCGTCCGGATAAACTTAGATTTTTACTAGGAATAAACAATATTGGTGAAACTTTCGCACAAGATCGATATCTCATCTATCAGTATGCCTAATGAGTACGAAAATGAATATGCAAAATTTGTATAAAAGAGTTATGTTAAGTTATAAATTATATTTATTTAAAATTTTCACATTATAAAAATATGTATTCCTATATTTATTCAACATTTTGAATTTACAATATTTATTCATGAAAATATTATAATTATTTTACAAATATTCGCATATAAAATAATCAAAGTATTCAAACAAAATGTAAACTAAAAAATGAAGCCTCTACAAGCAATCGTTATTCTTTAATATTCTATAACATTTGATGATAATTCTAAGCGATTATTATTATATATATATTATTAAATAATATTGTTAAATCTTGTTTTTATAAAATCTGTAATCGTTAATTGAATGTAGAAAAAGAAACAACTATTATAATGATGGTTCCATTATGCGTACATTATTCTTTTTACATTCCTTTACGCGAATGTGATTTTCTTGAACATAATATTAATTGAGGAATTAGATGCAACAACAGGAATGTGTAAATAACTTTATGTAATTTAAAAAAAGACTTATATAAGTTTAAATATTATTTCTTTCTGCCGGTTTCATTGTTTTTACTGATTTTTTTTTACTCTATGCTTGCAAGCTATGTGCAAATAATGCAGAGTAGAAGTAAATATGAAATAAAAAATTGTAATCACATTCGCAAAAATATTTGTAATCATATTCAAACAAAAATATTTATTTGAATCGAATGAATATTATTTATTTCTTCTCGATGAATACTAAAAAAGAATATATTCATACTCTATTCATATTCATTCTCTATTCATTATTCATTCTCTCTAAATTCCTTTATGAAAATTGAGCCAGTCTTGAAAAAGAGTAGTTCAATTTTTAATCTTTGAAAGTGAAATTTCACTTTTCAGAATGCAACAATTCATTCTAAAAGTTTTTAGAAAGTTCATTTATTCGAATATTGGGAGTGTATTCATCGGGCACATAATATAGATACCGACAACTAGAAGCTAAAAATTAAATCACGATGTTTAGTAAGCTAGTATTTTAGCGTCACTTTTGCCGGGTGCTGTTCTCGCGAGCGCAGCTCGTGTTCTAGAAACGAAAGAGAAGCAGTATTTTTCTACGGTAGCTCTTACATATAAATGCGCATACGCGATTGTAGATTTAAAAACGATCCTTTACAATAAATGTACGCTCCCGCGGGAAATACGTCTCTCTGCGAGATGGTCCTGTTAACTCAAATATGATCCGTACTTATGTACCTTCTCGCGTTTCACGACAACTTCTCATGCGTATTGGAGGATTCATCATGGAGGATCGAACGATAGAATGGCGTTCCAAAAAGGCAGTCATGTACATAGATTCGTGCAATTTTTGTTCACGAACTCGACTAGGTTCAAATGGGGATATAATCGATAATAATCTGATAATCTCGATGAATTTCTTGCTGGAGAAAAATTTAACACATTTTCATTCGCCAGAAGATAATCGACACAAATGGCGAAGCTATTAATTTTATTTCTTATTATTACGAAATTATTGCGTTTCTATTTGTTATTGTCACATCCCTAATTGATCTTGGTCGTCTTGTGTGAATATATAGAAGAATGTTAATTACGTTAATTAAAGCGCTCGTAGGAATTGTAGAGCACGCGATTATTTTATCGCTAGAAGAAAGCAGAGTTCAGATATTAACGAACACGTTACGAGTGCCATGCGCGTGTATCTCGACGCGCATATATTTGGCGTACGTATATACAAAACATGTAAACAAATGAGTATAAGCTAATATATTACATGTGTAATATATCGCTCGTATTAATAAAAATAACATTTTTTTGTGACATATATACTTACTGTATTACGATGTGTGGAATTCATTAGATCCTCTATCCACTAGAATAATTCACCACCGATAAGAACGCTTTTTGCTGAAGCATATCTAAAAATTTAGTTAAATACGACTCTGAAGAATTACGTTGGATGAATAAATATCCATCTGAATAATGATTTAAATTGATTCAAATTGATTGTTAAATTGTCAAACTTTTTGCAGCATTATTATTAATGCCTGCGAGTGATCTTATATATGTATAATTCAGAGTTGGGTAAGTTAATGTTTTTTTTAACTGAATAAAGTTAAAGTTAATGGCTTTACAAAATTAATAAAATTAAAAGTTGAAGGAATAAAAAATTAACTTAACGTAAATTAAGTCAATATTGAATTAACTTAAATTTAAAAAAAAGTTAATTTTGAAAAAATTATTTTTTAAATCATAATGTCCTAATTTTTCTTAAAATTAGAGATTAAATAATCACAATATAGATTATTAAGTAAATTAAATTTTTAATTTTTTTATTCATATGTGATATAAGTATATAACACATAACAATATAACTACAATATATAAATTATATAATTTTAAAAAAACAGCTAGCACATAAAGAAGATACAAGATCAGTGACTTTTTATTATTTTTTATAATAATAAGTTCTTAAGCCATAAGAAATTGACCAATTACAATCGAATGTGAGAAGAATATTTGACTGTAATTAGTCAATTTCTTAAGGCCTGTCAATGACTTAAGGCATAACCGCATAAATCAATCAGAGAGCTGTATTAGCATCTTAAGAAATTACTTAATATGGTCTTAAAATATAAACAGATTACGAATATATGCCTTTAATATATCTACCTTATTATATCTTATTATTTTTCTAAGATATTTAAAAGAGATAAAAAAATTTTTTAACTTAAAAAAGAGTTAACGTTTAAAAATAATTTAGTTAAGTTAAAATTTAATACATTTAAAATTAACTAAGTTAAGTTAAAAAGTTATTAACTTTTTAACTTTTTTTTAACTTTTAATGTTTTAACTAGTTACTGCTCAATCCTGGTATAATTCAACTGTACAATTCCATAGTTATTTTGTGATCTGCATTTGGTTTAATGTTTATGTAAGTATAAAGTGATTTATTTCAATTTTACAAAATATTTTCATGTGAAATAAAAATTTACAAATCTAGGAAGTTTTTCAATATAATGTCTCTATAATGAAACTTATTCGATTAGAATTTTCTCCATTTTTTCCTAAAAAGGATTAATTTTAAAATCACATTAGAGCGATATCGTCCTCAGAGAAAAAAAGAAACAAAAATGCGGTAACCGCGATAGTGTATGATGTATATAAATCGTGAATTATACTTCCATCCCCTGACGCATTCTCCATGGTGATCGAGGACGGATCGAGACGAAAGAGAGAAAGAGAGACAGTGCCTGTCATCAGATCGAAGAAAAAGGCGCCAACGAAGTGTTGTTCATCATGAAAAATGCGCATCCCGCACTCTTGACTAGAAATGATCCACGCTCTCGCATGTATGCAGAGAGAGAGAGAGAGAGAGAGAGAGAGAAAACAGGCGAGGCCGCGAGGATGACGTACGGGGGCCCGTACGGTAATTTTTTTCCCCGAGGCGTTTTAGCGCGATGTGCCTCTACTTTTCCCGGCGCCGTAATCTATAGGCGCACTTAATACAGCCGCTCGTTTTGAGTAACCTCGCCCTCTTCTTTCTGCGCTTTCGCGCTTCACTCTCCTCTCTGCCCTTCCCCATGTGTTTCTTTCTCTTTTTCTTTCTCTTACCGTGGCATGCACTCGCTCAACGTGCGACGTCGTCCCGCTCGTTCTTCACGCTCGTTCCCTCTTCCTCTCACCCTCGCTCCTCTTCCGCTTGGCATCTCCGGGCTCCACTTAGCGAGACTGCATAATATATCACGCGTGTGGATTGCTTTTACACCGCACACAGAGCTACGAACGGTGTGCAGCGAGCGGCACGATGCAAACGCTTACGTGCGTGCCGCTGCGGCCACGAGAATGCACCAGAGACGACGCCACGCACCGCGTTTTTCGTTCCGAGCGTAAATCGTCTCCTCGCTCGCGAATGTCATGTGCAATCGGTAAAGGAAAGATTTGTATTTTATCAACTCTTCCAAGACATACCTTTTAGAGGACTGTGGCTAGATCATTCTTAACCGTATTCTATTGGAAACAAAAAGTCGGTTCACATATAAATGTATAAATATATAAAGTGGTAACTCTAGATGGCCAACCTAAAGCCGTTTTATGATTTTCTCTAATTTTTTGCTTTGATTGAAAATTGATAATTGATGACTTGATTAAGAAAAAGATATATTTCTGAATATTAAAAAAATATGAGATATTTTAAAATATTTATATAAAATATTAAATATATAATATTTAAATAAATATTTATTTATATATGAAGATTTAAAAAAAAAATAGCATTTAGGTTGTATGGGTATTTAGGTCACATGTATCTACACGACAGTTGAATTCATTGTATAATTATCCATAAATAATAAATATTGGATATATATAAGGTTTGATTACTTTATAGTAGTAATTTTCAAATGATAATTTTTTTATATCCTTGCGATACAAAATGGATATACGAATAATCTTTGAACTCTAACGGAGATCCATTGCAATTGCCGCGAGTAAATATCAAAATATTATACATTTAAGAGGCTCGAAAATATATGCTATAAAAATATACTTTTTATAACAAACATTAAAATTTTATTTAAGTAAGTTTTTTTAATAAATGGAATATAATTCAAATGAATAATAATGTAAAATTTATTTTAAAAAATAGAAAAGTAACAACGATATTCAAAGGACATGCTGCAAGGTGAGTTTATGTATTGTATTGTAATATTAACTATATATTTTTTTTACTATTTATATGAAATAAAAAAATAAAATCGAATAAATAAAAAAAATCCAGTCTTTATCGTAGCCGATTAAAAAGATTGATTTTTCGCAAAATAACAATAACTAAAAATTGAGGTTTCAATTTAAAAAACTATGCTTCTTTATTTGTATAAATAATATAAAAGAAACTCAGACAAATACAAAAAAAATTCTATGGCAAAGGCGAGCTAATATTATTCCAAGGGACTAATAAAAAATTTCAATCAAATACTTCGATCAAATATGTAACTTTTCGAGATAGTTTCAATTTTCAAAATATTGAGATTTAAAAAATATATTTATATAAAATTTGAAATATAATTTCTATATAGAAAATTAAATTTTTTTCAACTTGCATAGAATTATTGATGCCAGGATATATAACTATATAACATCTCAAATAGCACGCATGTCTAAAAGATATTTTTATGAAATCTTTTAAATATGCATGTTGTCTGGAATGTCTTCAATAGACGATATAGCTTCGAAAATGTTCGTTTTTTTGTTTGCGAAATTCTTGCCTCTTGAGTGGTTTTAGCGCCGTGCACTTGGCATCGGTACATCCTTCATCATTTTTAATTTTTTGGCTGAAGTATTCATTATTTTTTTCTTTGTATACTCTTCTCTGGAACTCTCTTGATTTATCGCAAATGTGAAAATGGAAAAATAAATAACTGAATACTCTTTTACAAAATTAGTGTTTCAATTTTTTATTTTTATGCACAATACCGACTATGTAATAATAAATTAATTATAACAATTAAACATTTGTCATTTAAAACAATTTTTAGATTTTGAGATTTTCAAATAAGTATGTTTGTAATAATTATATTTTTGAATAAAAACGTTCTTAAAAATCGATTTTTTATTCGATTTAAATAGAGAACTTTTTAAAATGATTAGTAAATTTTGAAATTTCTTCATCTTATTTTCGAATGATTTTTTTATTTTATTTCGCACTTAATAAATCTTTTATTAAATTTAAAAATAACGTTTCATTAATTTTTCTAAATAATTCTCTCAGTAATATTCTCACGTAACACATTTCGCACAGAAATAATTAGAATTTATATTATATTATATTATCTATATATTATTGTTACAATATATCTATATATATATATACGTAAAACTGAATTATTCACAGAAAATATTTATATTAACTTCGTTTATATTAACTTCGCTATGCCATCTACAAATTGCTCTTTTTATAGTCGTACCACGTCTTTTGGACGCTGCATCCACTGATATAACTCATTGTCAGTTGAATATCTAATTCCGAGGTAATTTCTTCAGGGCTAATAAAAATTAATATATCGCTAACGAATATCAAATAAAGTGATATTAACGAAATCGCGAAAAATAAAAAATTATAAAAAAATCGATAGGATAAAGAAAATAATAATTCTGAATTTGTTGTTGGCAATAACACATCCTATATTAAAATCTCACGTTTGCTATAAATTTAAATTCTTCTTAAACACCACTATGAAAATCATTGTGATTTCGGCGAGAATAACGTCGAGGGGGAAAGAGTTGGATTGGGAGACTAGTGTGGAAGAGCGTTCTCACGATTACAGGAAGCAACCCTTTGCCGCGCGAACGCGCCGCGAGGACCGAGGGCATGCGTGTGTGGCGGGGGTGCTATGTCCATTACGCTTATTACAACCTCCGACCGCCCGCCCGCCACCGCCATCCTTTAACCATTCGCTCCCTCAACTCGCCGCCACCCACCCTTTTACGTGGATGAACATCGATCGACACACGACCTGGAATAGTCGGCTGCGCCAGTCAACGCGCCAGGTAACTAAATTGCCCTCGTTCTCGTCGTCCCGAATTTGGTTAGACCGAACGTCGAAACTTCGATAATGTCCGGGCACTTCCTGGCGGGAACCGCCAGTTCGTCGATGGTCGGACACGTTCCGGCGGTTAGAAGCCTAGCTCTCTCTTTAGTTAATCTAACGACAACGCTTTTTACTTTTAACCTTCGAGTTGTTTCGCGTCTATTCTGTACAAGCATCAATAAGCATTGAAATTAATAGAAATGATATATTCTGAATAAACTAGTATTGCTATAGATCACGTGTTATTCCTACGTGAAAAAATTCATGAAGAGATCCTGCTTTTTGAATTTTTATATTTCATGTATGATTTTCATTTTAAAGACATATAATGTGCTTGATTATTACACGTAACACTGTTTTTATCTGCGCTTATTTTATCTTCTTATATCATATTTACTATTATTATTATTATTATTATTATTATTATATCATAATATATTGTATCATTATATACATTGTGTTATAAACAGGCTCATAGTAATAGTCTTGCTGACGTTTCATCTTTTTGCTTTGCAATAAATTAAATTAAACGTAAAGTGCAAACGTGATTCTAAAATTTGGAAAAGACAATTTTGTTGAAGAATTTAAAAATTTAACCAGATCTGAAAATAATTATGTTGGACCATTAAAATAATTATGGAATAGTTAGAAATTTCAAGCATGATGAGCAATACTGCAGAAAGTTTTGAGATATTCTAGTAACCAGTTTGAGTGTTTCACATAATTTGATTCACACACTTTGATGGTTTAACAACATTATTTTCAGATATCTGTATATAGCTAAATTTTTAAATGCTTTAGCAAAACCTATCCTTTCCATGAGATTTATTGACTTTTCGAATAATTCTCCTATGTAAGATAATGTATATATAAAAGATCACGCGCGTTTGACTAGAAATGAAATAACAAAATAATTTTGAAACGAATCTTTTGATCATTTTAATGGCTAGGCACACTAATTTACTAACTGTTGATTAATGGTACGTTATGAGTACCGATTTAAAATAAATCCATTAAGAGAAATAATCCTGTTTTCGGTCAAACCGGATTTTTGTGATTAAATATTTCAATGTGAATTTATATAAATAGCCAATTTTGCAAATCGCGCGTCTAAATCTTTTTCAGTCTTGAAACGCAAGCATGAACAGAATTATAGAGTAATGATATCACATATCAAAATGACAAATAACTTAATAATTTTCTCATAGGAATCTTAGGATATCAATAATTTTGTGCTATTATAAGTATCTTAAAAATTGCAAATAATTTATTGTGAAAAATATTATCTCAGAGATTCAAATCTCCAATCCTGCGGGCGTCTTTCTATAAATTCTAATTATTTCTCATCATTTATTCTTGTTGGTTTATGAATTATAATTGATTAAAAAATAATCTTATCGTAACAATATCTCGATTTGCTTTATACCACTGCCGTCGTTCCCAGCCTTTTGTCTCTCCCTAAAATCGGATCGGTTTTCCCAATTGCAAAGAGCACCCTTTCGACTCCCAAGATCGACGCGAGTCGGAGACAAGCGGGAGAACCAGGAAGAAGAAAGCAGGCACGAAACCCGATCATTGTTTACGCAGTGCGTTCGGAACCCCCCGCGTAAGCAAAGCACCCATCCATCCATCCATCCATCCACCCATCCATCCATTCGTTTCAAGCAAACACACCCCGCTGCCATCGGTATCCTAAAAGCGATATTTGGTTCCCGTAAGTAGTATCTTTCCGGAGTTGCGTTCGTGGATGTAGAAACCGAACGAGCATACGTAGGAGACATTCCCCCGTTTCCTCGAGCAAAGATTCGACGTGAAGTCATTCGAAAAGACACAATTTTATACAGAACATAATGTAATCATATGCTCAAGCAATATATTGTAATACAGCAAAGCGCTAAAAAAAAGCTTGTATACATTTAGCGCTTTTTTAAATGTTTTATAGGCGCTATGTGCTACTTGGATGCTATTACATACAATGAGCCTCGCACAAATAGCGATGATATATCCATCAAGTATTTCGCGCAAGTTATCATGTAATCATTGTTCCTTACGGCTGAACAATCGCGCGTTCAGAGATGGTTCAAAGGAGTTGGGGAAAGTCAGTTCTTATTTCCCTGTACCCTCGAGGAATGCATCCTTCCACGGGTACTGAATAAAAAGAGAAAAAAAATAAAGAGAAAGGAAGACAAGGAAAAGGGAAAAGAAAGGAAATAATTGCGAGGAGACACGCGGAGATCCCGCTGGTAGGGGCGCGGCTCCTGATTGCTGTCGCATTGTGCATCGCCTTGTCCCACAACGAGAACTCGGCAGTATTGTCGCGTGTACCATGTCTGAATACGTCGACAGGTCGGCTACGAATGACGTGGGAGGAACCGCGAGGAGAAAGACGCACGAGGAGGTACGGGGCATAGGATGATGGTGAAGGGGAGGGGGTAAAAATTAAACCTCGGAGACAATGGGTCAAGCGTCCATAGAATCGGAAACACTAAACACGCCCTTGCCCTTCTGTCCTCTATCTTTTTTTCTCTCAGCCCCTTCATCGTTTCGCTGTCCCGATTAAGTGGAGGTGAACGGAATGACATGAGTGGGTCGACATTGTCGCCCGCGTGTACGATGACGTTTAATATCGATATTGCGTTCTCGTTTTGGAGAGAGAGGGCCGAAGAATATGAACTTTTGGAAAGCAAATAATAAAAGCTCATTTAAAAAAGCTCAAATAACAATTTGTGTCTGTATGTGAGCACATTTTATTTGCTGTTCTTTTTTTATAGAGAAACTGCTTTTATGCGACGTGAAATGAGACAAAGTGATATCGTATATATTTTGCATCGTATGTTCAAATGAGCGTGCTATTATTATTCTCATTATTACCAATGTTTTGTTTACGTAATACGTGTACTTTGGCAACGATTTGATTCTACGCAATGTGATTTCTAAATAGTATGATTTCTGTTTATATCTTACTGCTTAAGTTTTTTTATGCCATATAGCTTTTAAGGCGGAAGTCTTGCATAAAAAAAAAACCTTCATTTTTCATCAAAATCCTTCATTTTTTACTTTTCATAAAAATAAAATACTCTGATGATTGGTTGATTTTCTTATGCCTTGTGCGTTATGCGTTATGCAAGAATCTGTGCTCCTGTCCTTAGAATTGTAACCAATTTAATGCACTAGTGGTCAATGCAACGGCATTTTGTGTCTGTTAGTCGCAAATTGATTAAATTAGTACTAATTCTAAACGACACGAAGCGAATTTAAATTCACTCATCTGCGAAGTTAAACTACGAATAACGTTACTCGACACGAGCTACTTAAATCTATCATCCGCGATGCTCAATGACGCAGATGCATCGACGTATTCACGTGTTACGTGTTATTTTATTTCATAGCCTCTCGCGCCCCTTATGGTGTCTAGCCCGTCGATGTGGCGTATTAAACACGAATGGACGGCGAGATCAGCGCGTAGTGTAAATAGAACGGAGACAGGGAGAGGAGTGTGCAACGAAAGCTTCGCGTACGTTATTGCAACGGTGATGAGAAAAGACAACCAGTAGGGACACGAGCACATACAAGTGAACGTATCACACACATAAACGCGCATACAGACGTGCATTCACTATGCGCAATGTGGACACAGTCAAGGTCCAGTGATCGGCTGATTGATTGTCTCTACGGGGGTCGCTATTTAGGGGTATCATCCTGAACCGGATGACAGAGGCGCTCGGTCACCGTCCGAAGGGACAAACCAGATCCATTGGAAATTTAACAAATGGCAAAGACAAAGGTCCACTGTCATATTTATTAAATTACGTAACGCAGAGAATTTGAAAAACATAAGAGGCGTTTTTTGTGTGAAGATAAAAAAAACAATTAAAAAAGATTCATTAAAACTTGATCGAATCAGATCTTCTCAGAAAAATTGATTATTTTAGATAAGAATGTTATATTGTATAATAAATATAAGCACGGGACACAAGTATGTGCAATCATGGCAGTGACTATCTGCAATTAACGCGCATGAAGGGGTGCAGGGTGCGGACGAAGATGTCATTTAGTCAACGACAACGACGAAACGATTGCCTCGGTCATCCAGTACTCAATTGGTGTCTCCCCACGTTTCCGATCACACGAAGGAAATCGCCCTCCTTTGGCTTTAAATCGGGTCACCGGATATGTACTTGAAGGACTATAATGGGGACGAAAGTTGGAGGGAGAATCGAGAAATGCGCGAAGGAAAGAGCACGAAGGATGAAAGAGAACATTCTGGTTGAGCGAGTATTTGGGAAAAAGGTGTAGAATAATTTTATGACATTTCAAGAATTTTTGTGTGGAGTGTAGGTAAACGGAGTGTATCAATTAACTGTGTTAACTTTATAAATCTCGTCATTTTATTTAGATGTCTAAATTTTTTGATGTGAAATCTCATTCCAAAAGAGTGATTTCACTGCAGCATTTTCACTGTTTGAGAGTGAGAGTTTTATTCCAAAGAGTTTAGAGAAATTATTTTCTTTTAAATAATATTTAGTCAAGTTATCACTAAATATATATTTTCAGTGATAATATATTTATTGGTAACTTGACTAAATATTATTTAAAAGAAAATAATTTCTCTAAACTGATTTTGTAAGATTATCATGCTAAATAGTTGAAAATTATAGAGAAGAATTGAAAATTATAAAGATCAGATATTATCCATCTTCTTATTTTTGATTATCTAAAATTCATAATTGTTTATCAGCGTTTATATAAATCATATAAATAATCGGAAATCTCACTTTTCCTTAAAAATCACAGATTAAAATAAAGCAAGAAAAAAAGAGTATACTGAAAGGAAGAACAACGCCCTTTCCGAAGAAGGAATGACAACCCTGATAGAGAGGGCGAACGAAGAAAACGAGCGTTCCGTCATCAGAAATTAATGCAGGGTGACACAGGGTGGCGTTGCTATTGTCCTGGATTCCTAGTTCGGTACTACCAACAGCAGGCAGCTCGTGAAGTAACTGAAGGGAGAAACGCGAATGCGAAAAAATTCAGATGTGAAATTTTCATTTCCGTCGCGGCCCACCAGCTCGGAAGAAATACTTCCTGGACGGGGTGAAAATCGCAGGAACAAGGGCGCGTAAATGTTGATGGTGCGCTCTCTCTCTCTCTCNCNNGTGTGTCAAGATCNACACTACTACTACTACGTTACGTTACGTTACGTTACGTTACGTTACGTTACGTTAACGTTAACGTTAACGTTAACGTTTAAC
>NW_012130122.1:9142-15840 GCF_000143395.1 Atta cephalotes | reverse complement strand
CGACGACGTAACGTAACGTAACGTACGTACGGTACGGTACGGTAACGGTAACGTACGACGACGGAACGGACGGTACGTACGTAGTAGTGTGTGTCGTCTCTCTCTCTCTCTCTCTCTCTCTCTCTCTCTCTCTCTCTCTCTCTCTCTCTTTCTCTCTCTCGTTTTATTTTTGCCTCCGTTGACACACATGTTATAATCTCACTTACGAATTTTACATAAAAATAGATTCGCAAGATTTTAAAAAATTTTTCGACTATATAATTTTATAAATTTTTTGTTTTGCATAATTGTTTGTTATGTATAACATCATAAAAGTAATTAATTTTGTCATAGTAAATTAAAATACCATCGTCAATTTAGAAACTTATTGAAAGAAACATTTATATCCGATACGTCTATTTTTGAAATGACAACACGACATCACAAAATTATGCATTAAACATTTATCAACTAAAACACACATCTTCTCTGATATATCAAAAAAGATAATTCATAGTATCATTTCTACTATCACTGTTAATTAAATAATTTAATTACATTTAATTTATTAAACATAATTGAAATGATATTAATAAATTTTTATTTATTTAATTATATCAATATCTATTTTATAAGAGAGAAGATAAATGAATCAGATGGAATTGCATTTGTTTGCCATTATTCTTAAGTCTGTTCTACAAGTTTTTTTGTTATATATAATTCCTTGTTTTTTGTTGTTTTTTACATCTTGTCTTTTTGTTTCTTATTCGGTTTTTTGTTTTATATCGTCTAAGATAAAAGTTAACGAACTTCGAAAGAAACAACAAATACATAGCAAGAAATACAATTCGATAAAACGATTGCAAAGGAGTTAAAAGCAAAAGGTAAAAGACAAGAAACAGGAAACAAAAAGTACATTGTAGAATAGGCTTAAAAATTCTTATGAAACATGATTAGTTTTAACAAGTCAAAGTGAGCAACTTGCTAATAATTAATCTATCGAGAATTAGCATAAATATATCATTAAATATGTGGAAATCTAATTATTGGGCAAACACTCATGATGTCACAAACACGCATTTCATGTCGCAACCAAGAGGAATTTTTATCGACGCCGGTCAACTGGCGAAGTCGTCCATGTCGTCCTGCGTGTCCCCCACGTTTTACAGCGGTATCCGGTGAAAACTTCGACTTGGGTAACTCAATGTAGCGGTTCGGCGCACCGTAGCGACGGATCACCGGAAGCTTTTATTGTTTTACAAGTTTACTGCGATTGTCCCGGGATCGGTCGGCCCCAGCGACGATTCGATTGCCTCGAGGACGACCATCGTATTTTCCGTCAAGACTTTTCGCGTGGTTGCTCTCGCACTATCTCAGAGAACATTCTTTTCAGACTAGAGACCCCTCAATAAGAGTCTGGACACCGCAGTTTTGTATATGCAGAGTAGTAATTTTAATAAAAATCTACAAGAGAGAAAAATATCTATTTACTATTTCTTTTATATTTCCTTTCTATTTCTCATTTTGTTCTATCTTTTTCTTTCTCTCTTTCAAGAATTGTTAAAACATGACTTTTCATTATTAGCGAGAAATTAAGAGGAATAACAAACTGTTGACACGTTAACAACTCCTTAATTACAGATAGTTGCGTGTGATTTATACAGCATGGTTCATTCATGAAGCTTATATTAGAATTCAAAAACTTCAACTATAAAAAATAGATCTAACATCATTTTTTGCGATACAACGTGCTCGCATGTACTACGCTCCGCATAAATTATAAACATGATTAAATTAGGATGATATCGCGGAAACGCGACGCAAGAATGAGTAACGCGAGCAGGAGCGTCTTCCTGCCGACTCCGCAGGATGTCGAGGCGGCACTCCCACGGGAGATCGTTAACGTGTATGTATATAGGGTTGACATACAAACAGACGGATGGTGTTGTAATTAACCGCAATCATTGACGGTAAACATACAACGGTTCGCCTCCCGCGGGACGTCGTTGACCGAGGCCACTGGACGAGCACGTTCCCGTTGCTGCAGCATAAGGAGCGCACCGTATTCGTGATCAATATTTATGACCGAAATCCAAGGGTGAATCCACGGCACCATAGGCATATAACCGTATCACGTTTGTGTGCTCGCGCGGTTATGAAAACCGCGGTCAATATTTATGATTGGTATAGCATCCCGATTGATATATACGGATGGATGACGCGCGCACATGTTCTTAATAAGCACGTTGCATTCATTAGGGAACTCGATTCTATCGTATAATAAAGTATCGAGTATGTTAGAGAATAATCGAGATACGAGAACTTTTTATACAGGGCGTATAGTGATGTAATTAGTGATTACTGTATCACCTCTCGTGGACAGGTATAGAGAGTTAAAGTTAATAAAAAATCCTCTAATTGCAAGAGTTTTGTGATAAATTTTATAATAATTGATAAGAATATAATTAATAAAGACCTACAAATGAGCGTGTGTCTAGTTATATGTTATAAGTGGTGAATGTAAGCACGTGGTGAAAAAACGTGGCCTAGTATCATATAATTGTAGTTGCTACACGGCAAGAATTTTACTGGAGTATTTAAAAATTTAATAAACATATTTGAAAATAATGCAGAGTTTGTACAGATCTAAAAATAATTTTATTTAACTATTAAAATACGTAGAACTTTTAAGCGTTGACGATGCTGCAAAAAGATTTAACATTCTAGCAACTAGTTTAAGCGTTCTACATAATTATGTGTTGATGGTCCATACAAAATTATTTTCAAATTTGCGTAGAGTAACTGTTCCAATGATTGTGCCTGTCCCTATTGTATAGTATAGTATGCTTTTGTATTTTGATAAATCATAAAGAAAAATAGCACGAATAAATAAAAAAAAAATATTTTTTCTTGTTAAGTTAAATTATTAATGCATACGATACCAAAGATAATATTTTATTTTTTGAGTATTAAAGTATTAAAGTATTAAAGTATTTAAAATATTTTTCAAAAAATATGAGGAATTTATATGAATCCAGTAATATGTACCCAAAGATTTTAAACTTGGCCTTATTGTCCCCCATTAATGTGCCCTGTTGGAGCTGAGAATATTGTGTTATGAGTGTACATTGAAATAAATATAATTGAAATAATGGTTTATTTATGTAATATTATTAGGTGTACAACTTTGCTTCCGCCGTTTTTTTTCCGAAATTCGAGGCTTTATTGTAAAAAACTGGTTATACATTTATGATTCAAAGTATTGTCCATTGCTGGCCACTACTTTCTCTTTCGGGTAGCGTACGAATCCCGCGTCGAAAAAACTGGTCATCTTTTGAGGCTATCCACGAATCGATCCAATTTTTTACTTCTTCATAAGACCGGAAGTGCTGGTCAGCCAGGCCGTGTGCCATTGATCGAAACAAGTGATAGTCAGAAGGAGCAACGTCTGGAGAATATGGCGGGTGGGGTAGGACTTCCCATTTCAACGTTTCCAAGTATGTCTTGATCACTTTCGCAACATGGAGTTGAGCATTGTCATGCTGCAAAATCACTTTATCGTGTCTCTCGTTGTATTGCGGCCATTTGTCTTTCAATGTTCGGCTCAAACGCATCAATTGCGTTCGATACCGATCGCCTGTGATTGTTTCAGTCGGTTTTAACAGTTCATAATACACTACGCCGACTGGTCCCACCAAATACATGACTTGGACCTTGGACGTCAAAATCACCGTTCTTGAAGTGTTGAAACCACTCACGACACGTTCTTTCACTAATAGTGGCCTCACCATAAGTATTTGAGAGCATTCGAGCCGCTTCAACCGCAGATTTCTTCATATTGAAGCAAAAAATTAAAATCTCCCGCAAATGACGAGAATTTGGCTCGTAAACATTTTGACTGACATTTTCAATCGAGAATTACTTTATGATGCAGACACAAATCGACTAATGTTTCTATGGGTTATGTTGACAGATGCCCAAGTTTATTGTATGACGTCTATGATCTATTTATTTCGACCACCACTTACCGCTAAAGCCATCTATAGGAAAACGGCGGAAGCAAAGTTGTACACCTAATAACTTAAACAATTAGCTTAAATTTATTATCTGTTTTAGTAACTATATGTTAAAATGAGGATAGGCACACAAATTGGGGACACATTAATATGGTCATTGCCGTTGGACTCATTAGAAACAAAAATATGTTTTTGTCAAAAAGTTACGAAGTATTAACATTTTTTAGATTAAAGAAATATTATAAGAAAAAGAAGTTGTTGAAGAAAAACCGATATTGATTGCAAACAGATAAGAATTAAAATAACAATATTTAATAATTAATTCAGTAATAAGCAAGTTGGCTAAAAAGCATATTAATAGAAATAGTTATCCTATTTACATTTTTAGATACGTCGGCATAATAGATATATAAAATATCTATTATTTATTTTGATAAAATATCTTATTATTAAAAGTATTATTGATAAACATAATAACGTTAACAATTAACAAAATATATTAATGCTCCAAGAAGAGCAAAAGGCTATAATTTGCAGATCTATCTTCGCTGATATCCATTCTGAAGATTCCCCGGCGATAACAAGAAAATCAATTTATTTAACTATGATATATAAATCAAAGTATGAATATAAAAAATTTATATTATAAAAATATATATTCGATATTTATAAAATGTAAACATTTGTATTAAGCCGGATTAATTTTATGATGAACAAAAAAAATTGACATTTTCATGAAATATCACGTAAGAAGTATCGCGAGTGAATTGGCGAAAAGAATAGCTCTTTTTCTCGATTCCGCATTTCCTCGTGCTTGTTCCGTGACGACGCCGCGACGTCGGCCAGCATCGTTCGCGTGTCGTCTTAACGCTGTCACGTGGCATGTGCGCGTCGGTAACACGGGCGATGCGTGTGCTCGGAAACGCACCCCGCTTCGCGCTAAAAGCATATCTGTGTCGTCTCATGAATACTACGCGGGGGTTAACGCGGGGGAGGAGGAGAAAGGAAGAGGGAGCGAGGTCTCTCCCTCAAGGTTTTCGGTTTGGGTCGACTGACGCTCACTTTTCCTTGCACTGGACACGCCACTTGGCGGACTCGGCGGCGACGATCGAAGATCTACGAAGGGCAAAGTGCGTTGCGTTTAATTGAATTTCAATCGGTTTTAACTCGTATTCGTAATACAGCATGCGTTAGCGAATAATCTTTTGATCGATAGTAATAGAGAGAGTGAGATTGATAATAAGAAAAATAATTTAAAAATAGATTAGATTCTATTGTATAGTTTGCTTCTGTTACTAATAATTGGTTGAAATAGAAGACTAGTAGCAAACACGACAAAATTTGTTGTCCATATATTTACCAATCACCGGTTAAAGGTACTGATGGCTTGTTAAATTAACAAAATCTTTTCTCTCAGTGCTGAAAAAATGATTTGCTGAAGTATCTAAAAATTTAGCTACAGATCTGAAAATAATTTTAATTTAAATCATCAAAATAATTATGTAGCTTAAATTGATTGGTATAGAATATTAAAAAAATTTTGTAGAATTAGCATCAACGTTTAATTGTCCTACGTAAATTATTTTGATGGTCCAATAAAATTATTTTCAGATCTGTAGCTAAATTTTTGATACCTCAGGAAAAATCTTTTTTTCTGTGTGCAATAATGTTGGATGAAAAATGACTCTGACATCGGACTGCAAAGGGATGTTTAATCTAATGTAATCTAAGATACTTTCAGCAGTCATTCCCCGCTTTTAAGCAAGTGTGCGTATTCATCGAGCAGGGGGACTCAAATACGGGGAATCTCTCTAGTGAGCTCTCGGCACCGATACTTGTATGCACGAGGGCGCATTGGTTCAAGCCCATATGGCTGGTATACATACCGATTATTACATTACGTATGTAGGCCCGAAAATTATAGCTAAGGTAAGGGGACACTGATGTTGGACTCTGTACAAGTCGATCTAGGGAGACGTTATTCTTTTGGACGCGTCGCGGTAACAAGACCGCGATATAAACGATATTCTCCCAATCGAGAGTGCACTTTGAAAACAGAAAAAAGCACGGAAGTAAAAACTGTGCGATAGATGATAATACAATAGTAATCTCTTAATTTTATCTTGAATTATGTAAATGTATTAAAAATAATATTGTTAAATAATTTATGCTCATAATTAATAAAAAAAATTTTAAAGAATAAGATACAATTAGATCTATTTTGTAAAACATCATTTACCGACTAAAATGAGAATTGTTTATGATTTCTTTATCATTTCATTTAAAAAATCGCTTTAAACCATAATAATAAAACAGTAATAATAAAAAATTAGCAGGATATTCTTGTTTTTTTTAAAGAAATATCATTACATCATTTTGTATATATAACGTAAGCCATTCTCTGCCATGTCTATTGTAATAAGTACGAGTGATCTCTAATAAGTAGCATAACACATCTATCTAACGTCAGCAAGATTGAATTCATTCAACCACACTTTCCGCCCTTGTACGTATTATACGCATAGGGTGTCCGCGCAACATTGCCTGGAGAGTGTTTGAGAGTAGGATCGGTCGGAGAAAGACAGAAATATAAGGGAGAGAAAGAGCAAGTAAGCGAGCGAGCGAGCGAGCGAGAGAGAGAGAGAGAGAGAGAGAGAGAGAGAGAGAGAGAGAATACATCGTGTATTCTAGTAATTAAATCAG
>NW_012130122.1:0-8156 GCF_000143395.1 Atta cephalotes | reverse complement strand
GAGAGAGAGAGAGAATACATCGTGATTCTGATTAAATCAGCATTAGAGCGTAGCCGCGGACTTTCCCGTTGCACCCTCTCTCACGAGTCGTCTGACGACAATGACACCAAATGTCGACCTCGAGACCTCGGACCCCCGCGGGACGGTGGAGCTTTAATCAGGAAGCTTCGGGCGCGCCGTGCAACGAGCGCTGTTACACCAGCAGGTGCCCCGACCCGCCCCCTTCAATCCCCTACTCCTGGTCCTCGAGTTCTCGTTTCTCTCACCCTCTCGCCACCCTCTCGCTAGTCGCTCTTCGCGCGGCTTCGATTTCAATTGACACGAGGAGCATGTTGCACTTTGCGCTCGATCGCGGTGACAGCCGGCAGGCCGCTCTCCTCGATCACCTTCGCCTTTGTGCGACGCTATATGCACGTGCGGAGAGACTTTTAACGTCGCGCGACTCGAGTACGGAAATGATTATCGGGGATCGGACGAGAGAATAATTGAGGTAGAGCGACACGTGAAAAATAGTCGAGAAATCGCCTCCCGCCTCTCAATTATCGTGACTGATTTTTTAAATCATTTTTAAATTTTTTTACAAATTGCATGAAATAGCCGTATCTCGATAGAACTACTGATGCGAATGTTCATCTGATTCAATTATTATAAAAGAGGAGAAAAGAAATGGAGGACAGATGTTACGAAAGAGAAATGAACTCGAGGAGAATAAGAAAGTCAAAATAATGTCATATTGAAAAAGCGAATAATTAGAGTTGGGCTCTCGAGATATTAAACAAATAAATAAAGCAAAACACGAGCAATTAAGAGCCTTGAACAGTTTTTATAGTAATGTAAGATATACAATTGAAATATATGTTTATAAGATAATCGCGTATTAAGACTTTTAAATGCCCATTTTTTGCTTTATTATTTGTTTAATGTCATATTAATTAAATCATGATTAAAAATATAATAAAATTTAGTCAATAATTGGTCAATATAACGTCAATTGACCTTGCAAAGTGCACACATTAGTTGAATATAGTTATATAATGTAGGATAAACGCTAATGTTATTCTGAGAGACACTTGATCCGGAAATAGCTGGCTTATTTTACGTAAACAATTACTTAAGTTTTTATACTCTAATTAAAGTCATTATTATTAATTATGTAGATATTGTACATTATTGATTGATCTATAATTTGAGATCATTATATATATATATAGGTTTACTCTATATTTAAAAAAAATGTAAGAAATGGATATAAATTCTCGATTTAGTAAATAAAACCTACTATGATTGATGAGTTTTATTTTCTTGCTTCTGGAGTACAAAAATTTGACATAACTATTCTCAGGATCTTCAGATGGATTTTAATTAAACGATGACATTTTAATTTCAATTTTCGTTTGCCTTTTTTATTGATACATATTTCAATGTTCTAATAGAATAATTATTATATAAATAAAAAAAATTCTTGAAACTTCAACAAAATCAATATGATTACTTTCCATAATTACTACGTAACTATATAGACGACAGAACTAAGAGTGACGCAGAAAGCCATCCGCTCGCAACAAAAACGAATGGAAAAATTTGCACAATCCCCCTTCCTGCTTCCATCCCCTTTTGAACGCTGCACCTTGCATGTGCGCGGGGCGAGAAAGAGAAACAAAAATATTATTCCTACAGGCAACCCCATAAAGAACGTCGTCCCGAATTTTCGATCCCCTTATCCCGTCGATTCGATCCCACTCCGCGTATCGTCGCGCCGGGCGAGTACGTTCGGTGATTCGGCGACGTGACAGTTTTACGTCGTGGCTCGTTGAGCCTCTACGAGACGCTGAAATCGAATTTATTATCCGCCTCTACGCTACGGCATCGGCGGCGGCGACGTTTGCAGCAACTTAATCGAATCTAACCGGACGATAATCGAACCGGACCGGTTACTTTCGAGGGAAGCGAGCGACTCCGCGGACGCCACCGTACGTTGCGATGACGCCGTAACCATTAAAATGTGTTTTATCCGGCGAACTCGCTGCGGTCGCTGCCAATAAGAATTTTAGCGCGTCGCGACGTCTCCTGTAAATTCTCTCCTGTAAAGGAAAAGTATCTGTCGCGCAAGAAAATACACTCGACTATCTTTTTTTTTTCAACACCGGTTCTTGCGACTGTTTCGTAAGAGAGAAAGTTTAGCGCTGGCGAATTTAAGAAGAGGACCAAGTATGATCCTCACACTTGAAGTCTTCTTTTTAAAAAATATTTATTGCAAAATGTTATGTAATATTTTTTAATATTCTTCAAATGCTTAATCAATTTTGATATTCCAAAAATTTTTTATTAATTAATTTAAGAAACTCAGATTTGATGTAAAAAAAACACGGATTCCATTATGTTTTGTTTTATGTTAATATTGTATAATTTTAAATAAAAACATTTAAATAATACTTTTCCAATGTAATAATTTCAATAATAATTTAATATTCTATCTTATCATATTTGACCTTAAAAAATTTCGCTTGCGATACGCCAATGGTCCTCCTCTTTTGACAAATTTCTAGATCCGCTAATGAAGTTTAGGTACTCAAAAGATAAACACACCTTTTTATTAAAAAAAACCGAACAGTATTTCTTCAAATTAATCTTCTATATGACTATATTCATATACCTATATTCATCACTGCATCTGTCATTATTTGCACTTTTTCTCAGTTATCATTTTCCTTTAAATTTTTCCTCTTTCTCTCTGTCTCTTTCCAATACCTGGGAGTAATTTGTATAATTATAACGACTCTATCAACGGATCGGCGTGCTGTCTGGCCTGCACTTTGCCGGATGGCACTGATCCGATCATTACCTAACTTCGACAGGGGCTATGATGCGCGTTTAAGGTCTTACTTTCAGTAAATCCTCGAATTAGTAGTCGCCGTCGTGGCCGCGATGCAAGATAACGTGGATGTAGATGGCCAGGTAGATTAAGAGACCGACGGGACGTCGAGGAGCGACGAAAAGATGAAGGAGGACGAGGAAAGGGATAGGGCATAGGGTACGAACATGGAAGAAGCGTATCCGAAAAGAGAGGAGAGAAAAGTGGCCGATCGGGTGACGTGGCAGATGCAAGTTCTCGATACGGGGGCTACCCTCTTCTGCCGTCGTCTTCTCGGAATCTTCAACTAAAGACCCGTCCGTTTCGTACATCGATGATGTCATGGAGATCGTGGGCGCGCGAGATCTTTTCAAGATCTGATGATGAAGGGGACGGGTCTTGGGTGGCACCTTAGGTGATGTCCCGTGATTACCTTGGACCACGCCGTGATTCCAATGAAAACACGATTCGGACAAATTTGTACAATACATTCTGTTCCGACTTGGATCGCATTTAAAAGAGACATCAGAATAACAGCATTCAACACTTATCTTCGGATGCGATCAAAGTCTCATTGTAAATGCTTCGTTTAATTTATCGGTCAAAAGAAAGAATTTTACTAATTGACCAATCAAAAAATACTTCAAAGTATTTGATTTATGAAAAGAACGATTTTACTGAAATATCTATAAAAATTTAGATAGATTTGTAATAATTTTGGACTATCAAAATAATTTCGTAGGAAACTCAAACTGATTGCTAGAATGGCAAACTTTTTGCAGCATTGTTCATCATGTTTGAATATCCTATGTAATTATTTTGATGGTCCAATAATTATTTTCAGAGCTGTATCTAGTTAAATTTTTAGATTCTTCAGTAAAATTGTTCTTTTCGTGTAACATCACATTAACGAGATACCCTTTGAAGCATTCGATACAATTACAAATTACGCGAATAACAAGAGACTCTTTTCAAAATTTGAACACGCAAGTCATCGCGATAAAAATTAGGTTTCTCGAGTTGCACGAATAAGAGAGACGATACTTTTCTTTTTGCTCCTCTGAGCACTATTTATTGTAGCCTAACTTAACTGCAGGACTTCTGTGGGTAATTTCTTTTAGTTTTCTACATAGTTTCTCTGACGTCTAGCAGGTACAAACTTCGGCGAGCAATCGCAACTTCTAAACTTTGAATATTAGCGCAAACGAAGAAAACTTTTTTTTTACAAAGTTCTAAAAAAGTTAGAAAAATGGTATACGAATATTATCAATATCACAGTAACTATCAATTGATTAGCTCACGCGTCGTCATTTATATAGTCCGCGTTCGGCCACTCTTCATCGCGAGAAGCATAAATCAATCAATTTCATCGCGTTCCCTTACCTGATGCACTTCGCGTTTTCATTACCGTGGGCGCGATCGGAGCCGAGTTCGCTCGTGACGCGGGTTCGCTGGAAGACGAGGCTTGCATAATAGAGGGATGCACTTAGCGTTTCGCTACGGGAAGCTCGCCGTAGCGAATCTCTTAACAAACACGCGGTAGTCTTCCATACGGCGCCCAGTATCATCTGGTGCTCCATTACGCGAGGCATGGAATCGGCGAACAGGCGGAAGCTGTTGAGTCACTCGCGCTTTGAACACTTTGCATATATGCTATCATCGAAGATCGAATTGTCTGATTGGGATCTCTCTCTAAAATCAGCCATTCGTTCCGAATAATATTCGTGAATTCAAATATTAGAATGATTTGCATTAAACTTAACTAGCTACAGTTTGTCTCTCTTTTTAGCCTTACATGCAAAAAGAACAGTTTTGCTAAAATAAAATATCTAAAAGTTTAGCTAGACACGGATCTGATAAATAATTTTGTTAGACCTTCAAAATAATTATTTAGAGTTCAAGTTTCCAAGGAACACAAAAGTCAATTAAAATGAGTTTATTTTGTTTTTAAACGTAAATAAATAGTCAAATTTTGTAATAAAAATTATCATTTTAACTTTCTCTTAACTTAGTTCCTAAATTACGATACAAAGTCAATATTTTTTGCAGCGTTGCTCATTATTGAGATTCTTACATATTTTAATAGTCCAACAAAATTATTTTTAAATCTACATCCCGCTAAATGTTTTATATTTCAACAAAATCATTTTTTTTTATGTACAATTACAAAATATTAGTCACTGTTACAGTTAATAATAATGTTAAACAAATTTTGAAAGACTGAAGGACAAGATAAAGTCCTAATTTACTTAAAAATATATAAAAATGTATTAAAAAGATATTATATTCATAGCTTTCTCAGCATATATTATATATTTTTATATGAGATTACTCACGATGTGATCTGCGGATATTATGTGGTGACCACGTCACGCGTCCTAGACGGTTTCGATTTCAAGTAGGGTGTTCCGGTGGGAAACTAAGTTGGATTGATCACTATATGGTACGCGGGGGAGTAAGCACAAAGGGTACAGTAATAACGCGATATTATGCTGTCTAACATGGATCATATTCCACGCATCGTCACCCATTAAGAGCAAAGGTTTGATCTGGACCGTGAGACTACGAATGGATTCGGCCTTTCGAAGATGATACGCAGTTTTCTTCGCATTATCATGTTCTCGATATTGTATAGTATCCATTTCTTTCTACGAGTCCAAATTTGGCAACTAACACATGTATGATTTTAACAATTTTCTTCACTTCAAATGTAATGCATCTTGTCGAGAAAATAAGTGCGATATTTGTAAGATGTGTATAACGGAAAGCAGATTAATGGAATCCGTGCGATACAAATACATGATACTCGGGACAAGGTGAAAAATTGTGTAAGCTTTGTTCAACGTGCATTCAATTCTGCTACGACCAGCAGTGGATCGTCGATCATCGAGATTTATCATGTCTTGCTTCACCTGTGACCATTAAATAGTGGTATATCATTTCATTTTCCTCGAATAAAAAAAAATTATTTGTCACAAACTATTAATATTTTCCGTAATTTGAAGTGTCGATCATATTTTATCGCAAACCTCATATTACGATTTCTGTCGAGAGACATCAGAGATGTTACCTGATGAAAACTTTAGAAACCTTATATCTGGTCACGAACGACTTTGTCAAAATTCTATAATATAATTTCTCTCTGTATATACATTATCTTATTTTAATTTATAACTTTAATTAAGGTTTCTCTATAACTTTAATTAAGATATAGAATGAGACGCACAGTATAAGTTAAAATGGGATAGCTTATATACAGGGAGAAATTATATACTGTTAAATTTGTAATGTAAAATTATATCCATACAATTGGAGTTATTTAATCATTTCTATTTCGCTACTGATGTTTCTACTTAGTATATCGTATAATTTAGTTAAAATAATGAAGTTAAACAATTTAATTCAAGAAAATGTATTAAATTTAACTCAAATTTAGTTTATTATTTACTAAATGTATGTTAATATGAAATATGATGATTTACTTTAAAACTAATCATAGAAATGGATTAAGTTACATACATAAAAGTTAAAAATAACAAAATGTTATTTAACTTAAGAGATTGAGTTACCATTGCTCCTTTTATATCTAACAGTGTGTTTACAAACCTTTCTCTCTCGTAAAATTTTGACAAAATCGCTCGTAGCCACATTCTGATTTCTAGTAAATATCAATTTATTCCAGAATCTATCTTTTAAAAACGAAAAATAGTATTGTTTCACTTTACAGAGAGACTTTGTACGATGTCATCGTAAAAGAAATGAAAGATTCTCACTTCAGAATCGCAAATTTTTACGATGAAAAAAAATTCTGAACGTTTGGTCCATTAGCGAATAAAGGATCTATCCCCTGTCGCGGTGGATTCCATCAATCTGTCGGCCGTGCGGCGACCTCGACGTACATCTCTCGTCCGACAGGATGTATTCCGCGCGCGCGAGTGCGAGGATTCTCAAGAAAAAACGAGAAAATCGTCGAGAGAGTCGTCTCTAGTCGAGGGATATCACTTAGCGCCATCGACCCCTTCCTCTCCTCTGCGAGCACCCCATAGCTCCGACAAGGAGAGAGAAAAAAAAAGAGACAGGGGTTCCAACCGCAGGGGTCGTTGTGGAAATAAAAATATTGATGGTTCGGTTCCGGCCTACGGACGGGACAATCGGCTAATTATTCACCGACCACACGACTGCGCCGGATATTCAGGAACGTCCACGCGTGCACGCACATACGCACATGACGTCCCTAATTTTACCCCTCGTGCCCCCCCCGCGAGCGCGACTGATCGGTGGCCGGATAACGCACATCACCCCGTCACCAAGTTGTCGCATATGTATACGCTCGTATATCTGTATATTAATTTCGGTACCGCATTACAGTCGACATTAAAGCCTATTCTACAATGTGCTCTTTGTTTCCTGTTTCTTGCTTTTTACCTCTTGTTTTTTCCTCCTTCGCAATCGTTTTATCGACAATTGCATTTTCTTGCTACGTGTTTCCTGTTTCTTTCGAAATTCGTTAACTTTTATCTCGGGCGACACAACAAAACAAAAAACCGGATGAGAAGCAAAAAGACAAGATGTAAAAAATAGCAAAAAGCGGAAACAGAAAACAAAAAGCATATTGTAGAATAGGCTTAAGCCTTAAACATAATGAAAAGCACAGGCAATAACAGATTTCAATCCGAAAACTGTACATTCGAGATACATAGATTCTGATAGATTAAAATCTCTTATTTTCTGTTGCTATTGATTACTGCTTTCCATTGTCTTTAAGACTTTATTGTCTTCACATTAGGTGGCTCAACGCAAGACGAATCTTGTCTTCTTTCAGTTTCTAATTGTTAGATATCAAAGGAACAATAGCAACCCAATCCCTTGAATTAAATAAAATTTTATTATTTTGAACTTTTATATGTATAAAAAAAAATAAATTAATTAATTTATGTTATTAACTTCAAAGTAAACAATATACATAACTTAGTTAATAATAAACTTAAATTTGAGTCAAATTTAATACATAATAATAATTTCTTGAATTAAATTGTTTAATTTCGTTATTTCAGTTAAATTAATGTTACATTTGAATAGAAGCAATGGAGATCTACAGAAATGATTCAAAATATCTCAAATTGTATAATTTGACATTATAAATTTAATAGTACAAAATTCCATAATCTTTTCGAAAAAAAAAAACAATATAGTCTAATGCAATCTTGTTTCCTTTAAAGCTTGTTTTTAAAGTTCTTAAGTATAATATATTATAAATTTACATTTTTAATATATATATATATATATATATATATATATATATATA
>NW_012130121.1:1515679-1520642 GCF_000143395.1 Atta cephalotes | reverse complement strand
AAACTTTAATAGTGATTGACAGAACATTGGCCGTCAATTGACAGTCATAAAATTGGCTAAATATTAGTTTGTTTATAATTGTTGGCGTCTCCTGTATGGGAATAAAAAAAATATTCTTATATCAGTTACATTCATTTCGTTTTTTTAGAACAAAATGTTTGTTAATTTGTTTTTTATGATTGACAAAAAATAAAAGAATTGAGACACAACATCACACGGTGTTCCCAAGCGGTCTCCCATCCAAGTACTAATTGTACTCAACGTTGCTGGACTGCAGTTATCAGACGAGAACTAGTAGTTTCATCGTCATTTGGACGTTGCCCGAGTATCTAGGATTTGAGAACAGTTTTGTTTGGTTTTGTGTTTTCTATTGTTTCATAATTTCTTTTTTATAGCAATATTACAAATAATATAGCATTGCTTATTATATTGCTACATAAACAAATAAAAGTATGAAGATGATTACAAGTTTGTTCGCGTTACATGCTCCAATATCTTCTAACATGTTCCTACCTCTTACTCATTCTAACAAACGTATTGGAATGAGAAAGAGCTATGGTAGAAGCATTCCTATATAAGGTTGACAACAATTACAATGAAACCAATGCTTAGCCAACCCTAGGACTATCAACTGATAGCCAAAGTTCCGTCAATCATTACTGTGGGTCTTTATTGGCTAATGATTAGCTAAAATGATGAAGTACCATCTGCCGGTATTGGGTCCATGTTATCATCTAGTATTTAGCCAATACTGGTCCAGTAGTTTACCTATACTACGCCAGTACTGAATCATGAGAGTCATTACTGAACTGATTGTAAAATCTTTATAGGTTTGAACATATTGGAGCATATGATATGATTATGACATGAACAGACCTTAAGTCGTAAAATCAAAATCACAAAATCATTTCTAAATAATGTAATCGGACAACGTCCAAATCACTCCATCTTCCGCCGGAAACATATGAAAACAATAGAATCACAAAATCAAACAAAACTGTTCTCAAATCTTAGATACTCGGGCAACGTCCAAATCACATTGAATCTACCAATTCTCGTCTGATCACTGAAGTCAAGCAACGTTGAGCATGGTTAGTACTTGGATGAGTGACCGCTTGGGATCACCATGTGATGTTGTCCCTAAAATTTTTTTTTAAATTCGATAAATTAATCTCAAGATCAATAGGAATTAATTTATATTTTGATTTAAAATTTTATTTATCTTAGAAATTTATCTATTTTGATCAAAAAGGATATATTCAAGACTGCAAATGCATTCCACTAATATACTATTTTCCCAGGCATAATAACAATAAAAAATTAGAATATCCACAATATTCCAATAGCAATGATTCCAACATACCTTGATAATATAACATGGCTATTCCAAGCATGAAAAATCTAAAAAAGGAAAAAAGCAATTCCAAATATTGATAGAAGGCAGATACATCAATAATAAAGAAAATCATTCAATAATTATAATTTCCGCTCGTTCCAGATTATAAATTATAACATATATATGATATTTAATATATATATATATATATATTATATCATAATATATGACGTTCACATACAATCACTTTTGTAATATGTTTTTTGTCTCTCGACTATTGATTTATTATTTATTTATTTATTTATGGTTTTTTTTACTCTTAACCTTATTAAGATATATAGAATTTCAGTTTTTTTAGTATAGGGGACTTCTATTTCTGAAAAAAAAAATGCGAAAATTAAACAAATATTTCTTTAGTAAGAATACTTTTATTAAATAATAACACATATATACTTACTTTAAGAATTTTAAATTTAAATACAAATACATTCGTAGCGGCGAGAGTACTATCACCGTACCGCTCAATTTGATACATGATAGAAAAATGTCTTTTTTTAATTCGTTTGCGATTCGTTTATAATAAAATAAGCAATTATGTATGATTGTCTCAGAAATAAATTTAATACATACATACATACATATCAGTTCTCGTCTTATCACTGAAGTCAAGCAATAATCTGAGCACGGTTAGTACTTGAATGGGTAATCGCTTGGGAACATCGATGTTGTCTCTACATTTTTTTATTTTTAAATTCGGAAAGTAAATGTCAAAGTTAATAGAAATTGTACAAGTAAATAATCTTATTTTTTTCAAGTCGATTTAATTCAGAACATAATTGTCAAGAAATCTCTCATTATAATATTAAAAGTAATATATGATCGCTATTAAAATTTTTATTCCGAGGAAACCGATTGCAAATCTCGAAAGAATCTCTATTATCGAGAGAAATTCCTTTGGAGGAATCTTATGTGCGAGAAATGGAGCAAGAAGTTTGCAAAGATGTCCTTTGAAAAGATCGTTCTTTGTACGAGAATATAGAACGATAATGAATTACACATTTTTTCATGCCTTTAACTGTTCCAATAGTAATTCTAATCTTATGACAATCAGAATCCATTAATTTTAAGAATTCCTGCAGTAAGAATACAAATCGTAATTTGAAGCAGATTATGAAACATAAGTTGTGACGATACAACTTCGCGTTCTTTAATAGATTTTCCTTGACAATTGAGTCAGCTTATCTTAAAAATCGTTAAACTGATCTTTAACAAATCGCTATAAATTCTCATGAAAAATGTTGGCTGTCAGGCACGAAAGAGCGTGCCATTTTTTCATTAATTTCTAATTAATTCGCAATGTTTATTCGCAATTGTTAGCGGAATTCGACCTCTCAGCTATGAATTGATAGAGAAGGTGGTTCGTATAATCGAGAAGAATGTCGGAGGACGAGAAAGATAGGCTAAAAAAAAATATGAATCAATAATGAAATGAGAGTAACAAATATATTCTGCATAATCGAATTACATATGGTCCTCATAAAATATAGTCTTTATGTCTGATTATTCGAGGTTATCTGTGACGAGAATAGCTCAATTCAACTGTACACGTGTTAATTAAACAAGATTACAAGATTTTGATGTTACATGAGCTCTTAATATTGTTGAATACTAAAGGCGAACAGATGAGACAGGATTACGTCCTAGATATATCTTCAGTAAGCAAACGCTCGTATAATCACCAAGAATAATATAAACGCGTAAAAATAATAACTACGCGACACAGAATATTTTTCTGCGTGATGCCTCGAAAATGACTGTTACGCTGCAAAATAGAACGACTCTTAACAAACAAAAGTGACTACATAATAAAAAATAACGGCTATAGCAAAGGCAAGCACTATTCGACAACTAACTTTACCTTAAACGAGCGTTATGGATGATGTTCATGATTCCATACATAGCAGCCGGAAGGCTAATGGATTTCAATCTACGATACTTGACGATCCACGCAAAAATCTCGTGATTGACGGCTTTACAAATTATGCGATGTTCGTCTCATCACAATCTCTTCCGATTCCTCATCAATATTTCAGAATCTTGTCTCCATAGCTTTTTAACTCGTCCCAATATTTGCTTATTCTTTTGTTAAGGGATGTGTACATCCTCTCACACTTTCTCTGATTTGGTCATAATCAGCCACAATATGAGTACCGTTGATATTTTTTCATGGATCCACTTAGGTCATTAGGCGAGTTGGATCCCACTCCTAGAGTGCCTCACAGGGAGAGAGTGGAAAATTGCATTACGTATCCCGCCTCCTCTGATTGAATATGGGCATCAAAGCTCCATAGACATGGAAGAGATTGGAGAAAACTCTTTCACGTGACTCCCGTCCTGATTGAATGTGGGCATTCACGTGATGCAATTTGCCATGAGTCTCTCCCTGTGAGGCTTTCTATCCCCTTCTAATCAGGGTCATTTCATGCACCGATTGGTCCTTATCACGCGAATCGCGCAAGACTTCGCGAGTCGTAAATCCTTAGGCGCGTAATTCGAATAAGCTATGTACAGCATCCGCATTGGAGGCAGCCTTTCATTTCTTAATGGTTTAGGATATCAAGTGATCCTTCCCAATTATGGATCAAGAAATGCGTGTCCTTTAAGTGGACGGTACACTCGCGCAACTTCAGTCCTTCGTCTGCGAGGAAGATATGCCTTATCCCTGGAGCTCATCCTTCACTGTTTTTTTATAAATAATTACGACAGTAGTAGGATTCCAACAGCAGCGTGACAAAAAGAAATATAAAATAATACGACTTGCATGTATCGGGCTACCAGATGAGATGGTTTCTCCATATAATAATGAATTTTCTTCAGATCTTTCACTCGATATCGAGTGAGATGAAAAAAATACAAAAAGAAATATCGTCGATCATGATTCGTTAGTAGCAATAAAAATCTAAATTTGAGAACTAAATTAGAAAAGTAAATTATAATAAACAGTATAATGTGTACATAATGTGCATTCGTCTTTCGAGCCGAGAGGATGTAAGATCCTTTTAAAAAGTGCTGCGATAGTGACGGACAAAAATCGTTAACGTCACACAGTATATCTATTAAATTGTGAAATATATACAATGATCAAAAGTTTTCAATTAATACACAATACAATTTTACGATAACTTTTGTATTAATTTGTGTTTTATATAATTTACATTACAGATTATTATAAAATTCTTATTATATTAGGTGTACAACTTTGCTTCCGCCGTTTTCCTATAGATGGCTTTAGCGGTAAGTGGTGGTCGAAATAGATCATAGACGTCATATAATAAACTTGGGCATCTGTCAACGTAACTCCATAGAAACATTAGTCGATTTGTGTCTGCATCATAAAGTTATTCTCGATTGAAAATGTCAGTTTACGAGCCAAATTTTCATTTGCGGGAGGTTTTAATTTTTTGCTTCAATATGAAGAAATCTGTGGTTGAGGCTCATCGAATGCTCTCAAATACTTATGGTGAGGCCGCTATTAGTGAAAGAACATGTTGTGAGTGGTTTCAACGCTTCAAGAACGGTGATTTTGACGTCCAAGGTCATGCTCTGTATTTGGTGGGACCAGCTCGA
>NW_012130121.1:1510761-1513783 GCF_000143395.1 Atta cephalotes | reverse complement strand
GGGAGAAAGTAGTGGCCAGCGATGGACAATACTTTGAATCATAAATGTATAATCAGTTTTTTACAATAAAGCCTCAAATTTCGGAAAAAAACGGCGGAAGCAAAGTTGTACACCTTAACTTAAGAACACAACATTTTAAATAGAATATATTAATTTTCAGTAATATTATAGTATTATATTCTAATAATATTTAATTAAATATTATCTATTAATATTGCTATATTAATATTGTTTTGAAAAAGTAATTGTTTTCATATAATTAACATATGCAACATTTTCTAAATTATTATAATTAAAATCAATACTTTTAAAGGTATTATATTAAATAAAAGAGAAATTTATTTTGTACGAAAGAGTTGTTCTACTTTGTATGTGCATACTTGCAATTAATAATTTCGAAAATTAATTTCGATATTGTAAAATGACTGCAGCACGATATTCAATTAATATCGGTATTAACCAAAGAATGTGGAAAAACCTTTCCGAATACAAAAGGATCTGAATAGATATCAAATGCGCTTACTTGTCTCGAAATAATCAATAAATAATTAGATCAGTATTGGAGAATAGATGCATTCCTACACAGACAAATTTGGGGAATTAATTTTTTCTTAGCAAAAATTTCATTGGATACTATTTCGCTTTAGTTTTCAATCATTTTTGTAATTAAATGCTACATAAAAATTCGAAAATAGCGGTTGGGCGCATTAGTGCACATTAAAGTCATCATATGCAAATAAAAAGATGTCTAATATAAATAAAGAACGAGTTAAATTGTGAAATTCTCAAAATACATTTTGTTATGTTGTTTAGTAAAAATGTAGCCTATAATTCATAATACATATTTGCATTTCACTTTAACACTCGGATTAAATCAGTGACTTGCGATATAAAACGTATAAATCATACTATTATTATTACTGTTGCAAAAATAAATCCGATTTCGGGTGAATTATTTAATAAAATGTACTAATCTATAAAAATAGATATCTTAATATTTCAAGATATGTGATGATACTCTGTATTAAATTAATCAGAAAAGAGAGAGTGATAAGATGAGTCGAGCTCTGTCTACTTCTGTCTACCCTTTTAGCTTTGTTGTGAATAATTAAATAAATATAGATAAAAAAAATATTTTCAGAGAATATTAGAAATATTTAAGTTTATAGAAATATTTAAGTTCACATTAAACCAAATGTTTAATTACTTTCGAAGTTTATTACGTTTTAATTACGCTCTCTGGCTATTATTTTACGTGAAACAAACTATGCAATGTAATGTATGGTAGTAGCTTTATAATAAGGATCTTTTAATGTTTGTTTCAACAGTATAACTTTTAATAGTAAAATGATTTGCAACATGTTACAGGGATTCAGAAACAGGAACAAGCTTTTTTTTATCAGAATATCATTAGACTTTCTTTTATGTAACTATAATTTTTCAATTTTTAACATAAATATTTTATCTTGATTAATTAAATATAATAATAAAATTAATATTAGAGGAAAAGTACGCAAATAATTTTTAAGACAAAACAATATAAATTATTTCACGTATTAATTTTCATATCATTAGTGTGATGTGATATAAAAATGAAACAATAAATTTAATTATAACATTTTTTCATAGGATTTTTCTTTGAATTAGAATACAATTACCTAAAAAGAGAATTTCTGTTGAAATCTAAAAAAACTTAGTAAAAAAATTATGAATATATCAAAATAAATTTTTGAAATTCCTTTTTATGACAAATAATAAAAAAAATTTTAACATTTATAATTTTAATATTAAATTCGAGTGTTTTATTGAATTTATGTTTTATTGAAATTAAATAAATTTTGAATACAATTTTATACAATATTTTACCTCTATTGCTTTGAGTATGCGACTAATGCCGCGCGAATTTGTTGACATGTTACACGAATGAAAAATGAAACATGGTGAGAGGAGTAAATAATGGGCTGCGGGAAATTTATTTTTGTATCTCCCAACTTGAAGAACGCGCGGCCCACATTTCACCGCTTTTCCAGTCTGGTTCATCGTGATTTCTTTCATAATTTCAAATACGTTCTTATACGTATATTTATGTTAAAATTTGAAAGACAAAAATGTTGTTATCATAAAAATCACTGTAAGGAAATTTTTGTTGTGTGTTTTAACCACTCATTTTTGTATTTTTTAAAAATCAAGTCAACTATTAAAAAATTAAGTAATAAAAATAAATAAGTCACTTCTATTCTGCTAATATTATATTCAAATAAGTTAGTGTTTTTAAAAACAGATTTCTCAAGAAAGTGATTGAATACGAATTAAGTCGAATAAATATCAAATAAATTATATAGTTATTAAGCAATTCTTTCTGAAGAGAATTTCTTTTTTCTTTTCCAAAAATTACAAGAAATCAAAAATCTTTTTTACATCTTAAAAAAAAAAAATAAAATCTCAAATTGTAAATCAATTAAATTCAAAATAAATTTTCCAAATTATAAAATAATTAATAAAAATAATAATTCTCGAAATAAAAATAAAAAATAAATAAATTATAAACTTAATAACATAGTATAAACAAATTTAATTTTGGATAAAATGCTTACGTATATACTGATAAACATTTTAATTTTTTTGAACGTGACAAATTATATTTTTTTATATTTTCATATTAGGCTGAATTTCATATATGATTATTTATACATAATAAATAGTATTCAAACGCTAAAGGGAAAAACAAGATACACTAGAATTCAAAGAAATAAATCCTTTTTTAATAGTTAAAAACGTAATGAGAGATTAAAACGAAGCAAAAAAAAAACTAGAGAGTGAAAGGGAAAAGAGAAAAACATAATCTAATACAATGCCCTTTCGTGTACAATCTACATGAAGCAATTCCGTGCGAATTAAGCAAACTGACGTATAGTTTGGCGTCGTTAGAACTGCACACCGAACGGTATACAGTTATACGTGACTGTGGCATTTAAACGCGGATTACACACACATACACACACGCACACTCTCTCTCTCTCTC
>NW_012130121.1:1488046-1510741 GCF_000143395.1 Atta cephalotes | reverse complement strand
ATATATCATGAAGTCAGTTTTAAAAGATTCTTGATATCATTTAGTATCGAGTTTGAATGTGGCTTGAAAATATCGAATTTTAGAGGTAATTTCCAATAAATGAGAATCTAGGATTACAGGACTTAATCAAAGTTTAGAAATTAGTTTGGAAATCAGTACTAATTATTTACGTAGCACTACACTGAAAGAAAAGATTTTGTTAATTTAGCAAACCACCAGTACCTTTAACCGGTGATCGGTAAATATGTGACAACAAATTTTGTTGTTGTGTTTACTGCTAGTCTGCTATACCAATTATTAGTAACAGAAGTAAATTATATAGAATCTAATCTATCTTTTGGATAGACTTTAGGCTCGTTACATAAAATTTTACATAGAATTCGTAGATGATCGTGGAGTCTTAAGTCGTAGGAAACGGACCAAGAACAGTCAAATGTAGGGAGAATACTTAATTTACAATCATAACAAATCGATCGGTTTTTTAACAAATATCACATTTGCTTTCCCTTGATTTGTTCCTATAACGAAATAATTTCTCTCAGTGCTTGATCTATAGGATAATTTTATAGCGTTTCATTTGTATCTAAAATCAAAAATAAAAAAATTTTCATGATATTGCTCCAATATAGAGGACAAAAAATTTTTAAAATAATTTAATTACTATAAAATTCACTTTTACGGAATTTTTTTATTGCAAAGTAAAAATATTAAATTTGCTTCGTTTTATTTTGAACTCATTACACTGAAAGAAATGATTTTGTTATAAGAACGAATAAAAAAAAGCAAATGTGATATTTGTTAAAAAACCGATCGATTTATTATTATTGCAAATTAATTCGTCAATGTAAAAAATAATCAATAGTATCGCTAGCAAATAAGAGACTCATATATATATATATAAAAGTCAACAAATAGTTAACACAATAAAAGGATGTGAAATAGGATTGCCGGCCCACAAAGCATTAAAAACACTGAATAACAGTATCCTTAATACTCAAAAAGTAATTAATCATTATCTTTTACTTTTAAGGGGATCTTTATGTTTGATAATATTTAAGAGAATAAAATTAACACATAGAGAATACAGTTATTTCGAATATTTCCTAAACCATATTTTAATATTTCGTTGCCGCATATTCTGTATCAGTCAATTTAATTTTCTCTAGGAGGCCTGCAAGCGTATCCAATTAGTTCAGAATATTATTCTCTGCAATGAGAGCTGCCTGATTTGACAGGTTCCAATAAGTTTTGCTGTGTTAATATCACGCGACATTGTAACTTCATCTAAGAACTATGTACAAGCACTACAATATATAACCATCGCACTATTGTACTTTACTACCTTCCGATGTTTGGAAATGTCTGCATTAGTCAGTTGGATAATTTACGGAAACCATAGAGTCCCGACGAGCAGCAAAGTTTTGCGTCGCTGCGTATGAGAGAGATGTTCAAATTAAATTAATCCTTAAAATAATAAGAGACGGTAGGCCGCTCACCCCGCGTGCGCGCATAAATTAACAAGAAATATAGTTTTGTTCTTAATTTTGTAGTACACATTTAGAAAAAAACATAAAGATTTATAAAAGCAATTATAAAGATAATAATTATACAAGTTTCATATGTAGAATTGATGTATATGGTTGAATAAATCATTTTATAATTTAAATATAATCATTTATTCAACTATATACAGTGAATGCAAAATTTAATTTAAAAAAAATAAACATAATATAATCAATAATTTATTAAAAATGAGAATAAAATAGATTATATATTTTTAAAATTATTTAAAATGATATATAATAATTAAAATGTGTGTGTAATTGTGCGTGTGTGTGTGTGTGTGTGTGTGTGCGTGCGTGCGTGCGTGCGTGCGTGCGTGCGCGCGCGTGTGTGTGTGTGTGTGTGTGTGTGTATGTGTGTGTGTGTGTGTGTATTATCTTAATAATAAGCAAAAAGGAAAAATTATATTATTTAGACGCACAAAAAAGTATACAGTCAGAAAATTTAGCTTCTAAGATAATGAATACATTATTTTCGCGAAATCTTTTTATTTATACATGGCAAAAGATACTCATTATTAAATTGTTCAATTGTTTTCAAATAATGTTTTTTAATAAAAATTATCTCTGTATTTACCGAATATTTCTATCTATTTACTTCTATCTATTTACTTATTTATAATTATTATATTAATTCTTTACATAAATACTTGTATATAGTTATCACCGTTATAATCGTTATGTCACGATATCTCTTTCTTTATAAGTGTAATCATCTGATCAAAGATAAACAAAACCAATTTACTAAATGAAGCAATATAGCAAGATGAGACGCGGTAATATACTGGAGCGTCATTGAATCTCACAGGTTTCATGAACGGTGAGATTTTGGTCAATATATAATTAAACCGAGCTTTGGAGCAACATCTTGTTGGACGGATTATCATCCTCTTCATCATTGAAGGACCGTCCTTCGTGCATTGCGGTTTCCGTTGCGTTTTGTTCAGTTTCCAGCTTGAGTAACGTAAATATGTATACCATAAGTTCGCAAATTTGTTTTACGTAATGAACGAGAATGCAGTGTGGATCTTTTATAGCATGCGAAAGCACGGATTGTTTTTAGATTATCGTATATCCTACTGATTTTTGCACGTTTAGATTGGATAATTATAAAATGATTTTAATTATAATAAAATAAATTAATTATAATAAAATGATTTTAATTATAAAATGATTGGATAATTATAAAATGATAATGGTTTACTGTTTCCAAACTATTTCAAATCTATATTTAAAAAAATGAAACGATAACAAATTCTCTAAATTTCATGAGAATTTCACATTAGTATCATCAATGTACCTCTCTTTCTAAATACTTTTAATAATTTTTAAAAATTTTACCCGATTTTACTTGAGATTAGATCGTTTTATTCGATTAATCGGTCAAATAAACAATTTATAAATATCGTGCGGATCTCACTCTTAATTATTTTATAAAAAATATAAAAAGTATAAAATGAATTTAATTGCTATTAATATATTTTGAAAAATTTTATTAATTTTTTGAAGTTTAAAAAGAAAGGATTTAAAAATTTTTCTAATTTTTAAAAATAATTTTGTCGATTTAATGACATTTTTATTGTTAAACATCTAGTGACAAAAATAAAATTTTAATTATCGACAAAATTTTTTTATAAGCAAGATCTCTATCTCAATTTATCAAGATCACTGGTGAGCGAATACTTTTCTAAGTATCAAGTGATCGATCGATATTGTTCGAGAGATGACATCTCGGGAGTCTCTTCTGTGTTCTCTTCGCTGTCATGAAGAGTCTTATCGCTTGCGACGTCTGTCTTCTCGTTCCACTTTATTTGAGTCAATGCCTTTGAGAAAGAGATGAAAAAGAACTAAAGGAGAACAAACGCGGAGCTAGACGCAAAATCATACCAGAAAAACGGACACGAAGCTTCCTTTCGTTTTATCTTTCGCAATATTTCTCCGAGCGATTTTCATGCGTTCGCTGTGACAAATGAAGTCGTCATCGCGTCTCTCTCGACTTTTGCCGTTCATAAGGCTCAGACTGTTTCACTTTTTATAGACAAACGTGCGGGGCAACATGTATTGAATGTTGTAAATTCTTGAACATTCACTAGTTTAATAATAAATTGTAACAAATAATAGTTCTTATTTAAATTTTCATTAAGAAAAAATCCAAGTTGGTCAAATAATACGGCTGCAAAGTTTTCAACGACTTAATTAATCATTCTATATAAGATAATATAACTACACTTTTTTTCGAAAATGAGATCTCTCTCGGTTTTCGCAACTTTTAACCATTAAACATTCAGGTGATTAAGAGTGTCATATTAACGATCTGAAAAATTAAACTTTATTAACTATTAGCGTTCAAAACGCAGTGGTAATCCCTTTGAATTTTCGATATCGAGTTTGTTAGAGAACTTAGTAATTATCCTTCAATTTAAACTTCTACTGTCAGAAACAAGTTACAAATCAGATCAGATAATATTTTCAGATATTTACAAATAGATATTTACAAATCAGATCATACTTTCTTCTTTCGAATATTTGCCTGATGTAGTGTAAAAATATATTATAAACTATAAATATTAAAGAAAAATTGTATGTAAAAAGTTGCTTCCAAAAATATTTTATTTATTCGCAGAGAAAGTAATTAACATTTATAATCGCTAGATTTCAATAAAATTATTTTTTCAGCGAAAAATAAAAAAAAAGATTCTCTCGAAATATGTGACTTATTATATTTTCTTATATCAATTTTACACCTATGTAGCATGACAATGTTTTCAGATGGAGACGTTGACTATTATATTCCTCGCGAGATATAATAAATTGTTACATGAGAAACTTGTAAATTACAAATACTTTCAAGGTTTATAGCGCGACAAGAGCGGTAGAAGGGTGTATGATTAATGACGCGTTGCGGTTAATAGCCCGCAACGATAATGGCAAAATTTATAGTAGACAGAATGCGTGTTCAAAATGATCGAATACCATTTGCAATTTAAAGTAATGAATCAGTGCAAAAGTGTCTTGAAGATTATGGCTGAGATAAATTTCTCTTATAATTTCTGTAAATCTCAACATTACAAATAAAATATGAAGAATATTTCAATAGTACAAGATGTGAAATAAAAATATACGTGTGTATTGTATATATATATATATATATATATATATATATATTTATATATTTATATATTTATGTATGTTTGCATTTAAAAATTTTGACTATTAAATCTGAAATATTAATAATTATATGTATAATTATTATTACTATAACTAACACTACTAAATATTATATAATTAACAGTAGTATTAATTAATAGAGGAAGGTCATCTTTGTGAAATAGCATGTGAATATTACAACTTATTGCATTATTGCAGTTAAAGTTATTATTTTATTTTCAATTATTTTTAATGATATATAACTTTTTTCACATTTCAAAAATGATTATCATAAAGATTAATTATGTGGCTGCTAAACATACTATAAGCTAAAAAACTCTGAAACACTTTTTTCATTATCTCGCGCCGTTTTAGGCCGATTCGAAAATTTTCCGCGTCATTGTCAAATGTCCTGACATCTCCACATTAATGCGAAATCCATGTTATCTGCAAAGCAACGATAGACTCTTCCCGAAAATAGCATGAAAAATATGCACTGCAGTCTTTTTATCATTCTCTCGCTAGATCTAGATGTGTTTAGGTTTTCAATCATTCCTTCGCGAGTCGCAACTGAAGTTCATCATGAAATGCAATTAACCATGGAAAAGAAAAAAGATTCCTCGAGAATAGAATATTTCACGGAAAAAATCCTTCATATCTCCATCTATAAGTCGTTTTTCACAAAATTATAATAATTTATTAATTCTAACATTTTTTTATTAGGATGTAGTTATATATAATAAATATTTATAGTCTTTTCCAAAATCATTATATTGGGTTGTCCGGAAAGTTCGTGCCGATTGTGAAGGAAAATTGAAACGCAGAAGATTTAAATTTTAGTATACATTTATTAAATTTAAATCTTTTGCGGCACGAATTTTCCGGATAACCCAATAAAACGTCATAATTATAAAACGTATAATACTATGACTGTTTTTTATGTTTATTATTTATGATTGCGTTTCAAGACTGAAAAAAATTTTGGCATGTAGTTTGCAGAATTGGATGTATATAAATTTACACTGAAATATTTAAGATTTATGACCGAAAACACGATTATTTATTCTCTTCATGGATTTATTCTCGTAGATTTAATTTTCAATTATAATTATCTATATTTGTTCTTGTTATTTAGTTTATTGGATAAGCAAGTATAACATAATTTTTGGCTAATAATTCTACTGCGTATATATTCTCTTTCTATTTATAATAAACTAATATTTTAGTTTCAAAAAATAACAGTCATTCAAATAAATAACGATTGTAAATAATATAAAACCATTCGTATTTATTTATTGTATTTATTTATTGTATGTAGAGCGTTAGAATATGTAATGTATAATAATATACGCTCGTACAATTTTAACAATATACTAATTTTATTAATATACTAATTTTCGATAACAGACATAATACCTTTTTCTGGAAAAAGTGTCGAAGAAATTTTAAACTTTGTTATAAAGATACATAATATCAAACGTAGTCGTAATTAAAGTACGACTTCAATATTCTCACTCTGTGAAAAGTTCTCACTCAAAAGTTCTCACTTTAGAAAAAATTTATTTTTAAATAGACTAAAATTATAATAAAATAATAAAAATATTCAGTAATTTTAACCATTCCATTATCTTGCTAGAAAATTACGTGAAACATATATTTAAATCATTGTTATTCTAACTGGAATTATAGAGAAATTTAGTTTATTGTAAGTAAAGGAAAGACATATATATCAATAAAATTTTCTTGCGAATTTTTGTTCAGTGTGTCATAAAAAGAACGCGTTGGTAACACAAGGAATGTGACAATTGTGAGGAATGACGTAGAAGACAATGAGGATGTTTGCTCATCGGAAATGTAGAGTTAAAATTTGCTTTTAAGAGTGCACAGTTGAGAGCAAATGACGGGACAGATATATACTCAGTCAAAAGAACTTTTCTTCTTAAGCAAATTAGGGTAGCGTCGCGTCAAAGCGGCATATATTTTTAAAGTATTTTAAAATACTTTATCTTACCGTCATTTCAAAGTAATTACTTTAGAATACAAGTTTCGAACTTTTGCCACTTGCGAAGCCGTGGCTCAGCACTTCGTAAGTACGGAGTATTTCACAAATTGACTTGCTATGTAGTACAGACTTTCTAATAAAACAAGATTGAATCTTATATAGGATATCTGAGAATCATCAAACGTTTTATAGACAATTCCACGACACTCATTAAAAATTTTTAAAAAATATGCAATTATAATTATTTAACAATTAGACATTAAACTCTGTTAATGTAAGCTTTAGATTCTGTCTTTTCTTACAGAAATTTAATACTGAAAAGAAATAATTAATTTCTTATTTCGAGTATTAAAAGTACTGAATAATACTACTTTTAATACTCAATTTAAAGCAATTTTATTTACCAATTCATTTTCAGTGTTAAAAAAATCTGTAAGAATTACTTTGTCTCGTTCATGGTCTAGAAAAAAAGTTTAAATTTATTCAACAGTATTATATATAAAAATTAATTATAACAATGTATATTAGAAATTGAATAAATGAAAAATTAAAATATTATATTCTTGAAATTTAAATTTGCCTACACGAGAGATAAATTAATACCAGAATTTATAACTATAATTTCTTAGATGAGCTACTTTACATTACTCTTTATATCAAACGAAAAATTAAGAATATTTATATTTATTTTAATTCCATTTTATGCAACATACGTTAAATGTAGTATAAAGATAGCATTGACAAATGTCAAAAACTAAAGATGATAATACCACTGATCATTTCAATATGGTCAAATAAATTATCCTTCCCAATAGAATCCAATATATCCGTTGCGATTGTATCTCTGCTTTCGCATCGGACCAATTAACTTTCTGTCAATGCAAACAAATTGTATTATTCTATTGGTTATTCTATTGGTTATTTTTCGTTTAAAAAATACGAATTCGTTAGAAAACATATTATCCGTATTAATATTTAAACGTATTAATATTTAAACGTATTAAATAAAATGTATTAATATTTAATCAATAAATATACACACAAATATAGGTTTTTTATGGAAGCATAAGTTTCCTAATATTTTGGGCATATTCCGATTTTCAAAATAAAGCTTGAGAGAGAGTTCCAATGATAATGATATCTTGAATACATTCAGATTTTAATGCATACTTGATTTATTGATGTAACGAATATATTACAAATAAAATATAAAATTTCTCTAACGTACTTAATATTTAATATCATACATAATTCATAAAAATAAACGTTTCATAAAAATGCAGTGCAAAAAATTACATTACACTTCCTTTTTATGATTTTCTTTTTATTTGTTAATTACTTGACATTAATATATAATCTGGTAATAAGTCTCTCCAATATCATATAATATTCATTCACACATACCGTTTTTTTCAATATTTTCTTTTCATACTTCCTTTCCCACTTTCAACAAGTACAAACTTCTCATTCATTGTCAATAACATACAGTTGCCAATTCATTAAATGACACGCACAATTTGAGCGAGCTTCTTCCTAGTAAAGTAATTGTGACGAATAGCAAAAATTGCAATTTTTCATTTCAAAATTGAGAAGCATTTACAAATAGTTAAAGTCAGGGTTGGGTAGTAACTAGTTAAAACGTTAAAAAAAAAATTAAAAAATTAAAAAGTTAAAAAGTTTTAATTTAACTTAGTTAATTTTAAATGCATTACATTTTAACTTAACTTAGGTTACTTTTAACTTTTTAACTTTTTTTTTAAGTTAAAAAAATTCTTTAATCTCTTTTAAATAATAAGATATCTCTTAGAAAAATAATAAAACATAATAAGATTAAAGGCATATATTCGTAATCTGTTCATATTTTAAGACCATCTTAAGTAATTTCTTAAGATGCTAATACAGTTCTCTGATTGGTTTTTGTGATTGGATTATGCCTTATGCCATAAGCCTTAATCTGGAGCCTTAAACATCTACAATAGATGTTTTAAGCTTTAAGTCATAAGAAATTGACCAATTACAATCAAATATTCTTCCCGAATTCGATTGTAATTGGTCAATTTCTTATGATTTAAGATTTATTAAAAGTTGATCCTCTCTGTGCTGGCTATTTTTTAAAGTTATATAACTTATATATAGTTATATCATTATGTGTGTTATATACTTATATCACATATGAATAAAAAAATTAAAAATTTAATTTACTTATAATAATCTATATTGTAGTTATTTAATCTCATTTTAAGAAAAATTAGGACATTATGATCTAAAAAATAATTTTTTTCAAAATTAACTTTTTTGAACTTAAGTTTAACTTAATTCAATATTGACTTAGCTTACGTTAAGTTAATTTAATTTTTTATTCCTTCAATTTTTAACTTAACTTTATTAATTTTGTAAAACCATTAACTTTAACTTTATTCAATTAAAAATAAACATTAACTTACCCAACCCTAGTTAAAATATAATTTTGTAAAAAAAAAAAGAAATTATATATTTATATATCATATAATTCTAGCGCGACACGTGTATGAAATAAATAAAATCAATCTATCTAAAGAAAGAAAATCTATACCTATTATCTTTAATAAAAAAAAAAAATCACGATACTCAAATTTGAAAGATGATTTGAAAGATGACATAATTATATAAATATAAATATCGATCGCCTTGTAATACGCAATTTCTTTTGCACTTTTGCGTTAAACCGAGCGAATACATACGGAACACATAATATAGTTTCAGTCTGTATATTTATGCGCCTAGGGACGAAGAATAGGAGTGGAAATGGGAGTACGTAACATGCTCTGAATAAGCTCCGATTAAGCTCGTTGTATTCAGCTTTGTCGTTCATACACGCATTGCACACACCCCAAAACGTTAGCATGCCACTGACACTATTTGACCGCAACTAAACTTGCCTTTCTCCTTGTCTCTCTCTCTCTCTCTCTCTCTCTCTCTTTCTCTCTCTCTCTCTCTCCCTCTCTTTCTGTACAATGAAAACTATATCACTAACATAGTATGTTGTTCCCAAAATGAGGCAATTCTTGCGATTGCATAATGCGAATAGTCGGCATAATCCAAGATTATATGATTATAGCGACATGCATAAGAAATTGAGCTGCGAATACTGCGTTTTTTCACATACGGTTTGCGATTCGAAAGAGCTGATTTTCTTAAGTAAATCAGATTTGAATTTTGTAAAAAATCTATTTTATTGTAATTAAAATTGTGCAAATTATTTTGATATTGGAAATTCGAGATACTTTGAAAATAAGCTCTTCAATGCAACGGTAAGAGTCTTTCAAATGCTGAAAAGAGGCTAATCATCAATATCATCAATCTATCAAATGTTCACCTTGTCTGAGCTATATAGGATGCTCCAAACTTAATCGTTCTTACTTTTACACTGAGAGAAGTATTTGATTATGATTAGTAAAATAATTATGATTAGCAGTTTATAGTTTTATTTTTATAGTTATTATACGGTTGCAATGTTAATAATAACAATAATTTACAAATTTTCGATCAAGTAACCTTTTTTTTAACGTTTTCCATTTAATATATTTCAAGTGCTAAGTTCGAATTTGACGTTAAAAAAAAAAGAAATTATATATTTATATAACATATAATTCTAGCGCGACACGTGCATGAAATAAATAAAATTAATCTATCTAAAGAAAGAAAATCTATACCTATTATCTTTAATAAAAAAAAAAAAATCACGATACTCAAATTTGAAAGATTAAAAAAATTTTATCAGGTCAAGTTTTTAAGCTACATCTTTTAAGATACATAAAAAAAATCGAATAAAATTGATGGAAATATTTCGATAGCAGATTCACTTAGCGTTAAAAATTATCTTAGAAATAGTCTTCGTATGTTGCAAAAAATCTTGTAAACTAGTATAATTCTAATTTTGTTATACCAAAAAATATATACAAGATGTTCAAAAATTTATGGCTTAAAATATTATAACAAAATAGTTCTAAACAAAAATTAAAAAATTAATATTTTTATTTTAAGCAATAGCTTTAGACGGTAATAGCAATAGCTTGTGATTTGTAAGTGTACTAAAGTGCATTTATTAAACTATCGCACGCGCGACTCCTAGACAAGTGGCCGTAGTCTATAAATGGCTGTTTAAACTTCTTATTGTCTCAAAAGTTACTGTTTAAAATAAAAATTTATCAATAATTGTTTCATTTAATTTTTCTAGAATTAAGCTTCTTACTATAGTATTTTGAGTTGCAAATTTTAGGAGTTGATACAAAAATGATTTATTAAACTATAAGTAAATTATGATAATTGCAACCATTTCCTTCTCCCAGTATAATATCTATGAACTCTTCAGTAAATCCGAATAAACAGTCTCTCAATGCGCGTAGCAATGCTTCGTTCATTTCTCTTCGTTAAAATAAATTAAATAAACTACGAGTCAAAATAGACCCTCTAAAAAGATCCCGCAGGCGCTCGCGCACCTCCCTGAGAAGGATTCTGCCAGCTCCCGTCCTGGAATACCCTGTAAAGAATCACTTCGCGATCTACTGCCGCCACGCGAACGACGTAGTTTATTAAGTTCTCTTGCCGTATAAAGTGTTGTGCCGAGTGATGGTCTGTCGAGTAGTGGATAGGCTGTCCTGCACAGAGTTTAGTCGGACGACCGAGTTCTGTGGTACATGAGTAATACCATTCTCGTGGCGGTTGTGGTCAGAGCTGGCACACACCATCGCCAGGGCACCACCGTTGTTCCTCGATCCTCTGCAGTGCAGTAATTCCCGCATACCCTTGCGAAAGTTGCGCGATAGAAAGGCGTACAGCAGTGGATTCAAGCAGGAGTTCATATACGAGATGAGGAAGGTCGACACGGTCAGCAAAGTGCTGAAGTCCGACGCGTGATCATAGTTTGGACCCCAGTGTCGCCAGAGGATACGCGCCTGCTGAGGCAGGTTGCACACGGCGAACATCATCACCACTGCGATCAACATTCTGGAAAACAGTGGTGAGACGTTGATGGCTGGCCCCGAGCGCTGTTTTGAATTTAGAGACTTCTAATCGTCCTTAGAATCGAATGACAATAGATGACAGTCAACAGTGACAAAATCGGTAATGACCCTTTGAAAGATTTCTTAAAACTTTTTCTACGTAATATTAATGAAAATAATATTAAAGAAACGTGCACTAGGAAAAAAAATTGCCTTCAGTAAAATAGGCATTTTTGAATAAAAATAAAATTTTGGTTTAATAATTAAAAATTTTTTCTGTTCACTTTTCAACTTTGTAAATAACATAAATATTTGTTCATACTAATAAAACAATTCAATTTGTTATCAGTTGATTATTATTTTTATATGTATTTGGTAATATTTATTAAATATTGTCCCAATAAATTAAATAAAATATACGATTATTACCAGATTTTTTGGCAGTGTAGGATTTGTTAAATTATTGTATTCAATTAAATTGTAACGCATTAAAATGACGAAGCAAACGTAATATAATAATATTTGCCAATTATTAGCAAATATACATTTACACTTCGTTACTATATATAGACATAAATGATCATGTCTTGAAAATCTTTTGATGTCTACACAATTAATTAATATTCAAAAGCATTAATAAGCAAATGAAATTATATATGAATTTAATTTAATATGAATTTAATTATCATTAACTGTCTCACCGCCGAATCCTCAGACGCAATTGCTCCAACGGATATTAATTTCAGTGAGACGGAAATTGAAGACGCTATTACCTAACGTGACCTGGAAATAGACATACCTGATAACGCCACGTCGTGCCTTCAGTACGTTTCTGCTAGACGTGTGTACATGATGTATTCGACCATTTTTCGTCCTGGCGACTAGGCCGGGTCCTCCGAGGGTCGCGCTGCTCCTCCAGAGGCCTATGGCGATCCTTGTATAGAGGCAGCACATAAGGAAGAGCGGCAGGAGATAGAGCAAGACGAGATTCACCACGTCCAGAACGTTCTTATTGTGCTTCTTGATATTAGCTATGCAGATAATGTCGACGTCGCCGCTGTTGAGACGATTGCTGATGGTCTCAACGTAGAAAAATCTGGGCGAGGCGTACACGGCCGCCAGAATCCATACTACACCTATCACCATTCTAAGGCGTCTCCTGGTCAACATGGACCGACACTTGATAGGGTGGACGATGGCTAGGTAACGCTCAGTGCATACTACTACGAGGATCAGTATGCTGGCGGTGTACGAGAGCGCGTGCACGAACATATACACCTTGCAGAGGAAGTCACCCAGCTGCCAGCTGTTCATCAAGTAATTGGTGAGCGTTTGGTAGACGCAGAATATGCCCACGCAAAAGTCCGCCACCGCCAGATTCGCCAGAAAGAAGTTCGTGATGCTGCGCAACCGACGGGAGAATGTCACCACGAAAATCACCATCAGATTGCCTAGAACATAGAAACGTCAAAATTATTAAAATTTGACATTTGAATTTATATTACTAGAAAATAAATACAAAAATAGTAGATATTATGTGATTCATATTTCGTATATCGTTTGGATTTAAAAAGAAAAAATGGCCATCGCGTCTCATCCTCGCTTTTTTTATGGAATGCCATTTATTCTTTATTTTCGTACTCAAAATCGTTGCAAAAACAAGCGTATTCGATGTTGCTCCGATTAAAAAAGCGCTGTATACTGAGAGCTGTATGAAATGCAGAAAACGAAATAGAGTTGAAATGGAAGGTTGTCACTATTTTGATATGCCTAACACGAACGTTCCATGCGCGTCCTGTTATTTTTTTAAAGAAGAGGGTGTAAAAGCATAACATTGATAATAAAATTTATTGCAATTGCATTAGTAAATTAAAGGTTTACCATATATTTTTTATTTGCAGAGGTCTTTTTACCAGCAATAATTCGCACGTCAATATATTTTCCGCGTAAATGATGGATATTTGAAACTCCGCTTCTTAAGTCGTTATATCATCGAGGAGTATAGTGATCTGCCAACTCGAGTTTGAGGAAACTAAGAGATCGCGGTCTCATAGTTTATTATAGAGAGGCGAAGGACGATTCGAGTGAAAAGTTTCGCCGACCCATTAAAGTTGAAAATTATATACCGGTCGCAACAAAAAGAATTTCTATATTCCGCTAGCTGTCTTTTTTTCCTCCTTTCATAATCACTTTGATCCATTTTATTTTTCGCTCTAAAGATTTTCTTGTGAAATTCTATTCGTAGGATGAAACAACATAAGACAATAAATCTGCAACGATTCGACGAATGATTGGGAAATTTAAGATGTTGACTATCGTCGAGTGATTTGCGGCGATAGATTAATCGAATGCAAGTCTTCTTTTCCGAATCGTAAATCCACGTTCGCAAAATTTGTGTCCTACGCTGGCGATTTATCGATAACGAGATTTTTGTATTGGAATAGTTTAATTTTAAATCCATGTTGGATTAATCGTCATTTGGCGTGATTGTTTGGATTTACGTATCAATTACCTCACAAAAAAACAACAATTTTGTTCAACCATTTAAAAAGTTAACTTAATTAACACTTTTACAGTCTGTCAATGGTAGTACTATTGTATAAGAAATAAGAACATCCATTTTATCAGCATATATATATTCTTTCATTAACATATCTATTATTATTGCATACAATTGTTACAGTTAAAAATATGAGCAAAATGTTGCTTGGCAAGACAAAAAAAATTGTATGCATGACTAACAGTATAATGTAATGTAAAAAATAGCGTAATGATGTTCGGTTGTATATTATCAGTTAAAAATACTGGCCAAAATCAGCCAAAAAGGCCAATATCAGTCAACATCAGTAAAAAAATTTTTGTCGTAAATACGCACTGAAATCATTTGTAAAAACAAAACAAGTTATTTGGCTTTTAACAGTTTATGCAGTGTAATTATTATATTTTGCTGCAGTTTTTGATAAACAACTTTTAAACGAGTGGATTCAAATAAATTTCTGCACGAATATTTATTAAAGCTTTATTAGTATTATACATATAAAAATTTAATTTAATTCGTAATGCTACTTCTTCATGTTTGCAAATAATTACGCCATTTTACATATGAGAATCAAGGTAAACGAAAAAATTAAATAACTTTTAAACCAATAAGAAATTATGCTCAAATTTTAAACAGATATTCACACTCAAAAAAGTGATCTTGCAGTTAGAGCGAAAATTATCTAAGTACGAAAAATAGTTAAAATAGATAAATTTCTAGCAAGTACTGCGATATTGAATATGTATTGCATCTAATCATATAGATGAAAGAGAATTTAGATAAAATTTAGATTTGCGCTATAAATTCTATGCGTATTATAATTATGATACATAATTTTTTATCACAAAAAACAGTTATAATTCTAGCTGAAGCAACAAAATATTTTTTTGCATGCAAATATAATAAAACAATTTATGAATTTTTGTATACTCTTTAATATGTATTTTTTTTGTTTATTACAGTCAGATGTGCAATTGTATAATGTATATGCAGACTGTAAGATAATAATATTTCTTAAAAAGATTGATTATAACTAATATTTAACACTGTGACACACTTTGACTGTCAAATTTCAGAATTGCGTTTAATAATCTAGTTCATTATATTTTATTGTTTTTAAATATTTTAATATAATTTATGTTGTTTCTTTAATATCTTAAATGTTTAGTAAAATCATTCTAATTCGAATAAATACATAATAATTGTCAGGTGTAAATGAATGACGAGATCCTTGCTAATTTTACGTACCGTTCAAATCCGTAGTATGGCAATCAAATTAATACAATATAACTTACACTAGCAGAAAATTCGTTTTAAAGATTTATCGTTTAAAAAGAGCAAATTGTTCAGTACGTCGATAAAACAGTAATCATACCGAGAATGACGGATTATCTTTATGATCGCACATTTGCTCGCGAGATTTTCTGAATGACGCTCGTATGAATGACCGCGCTGAAAAATTATTGTCGAGCATTCTCCCTCCAAACGATAAACGAATTTAATTTTGCGAAGATCTTAAAGGCAGACTCGGCATACTGGCATTCATCGCTCTGTCAATTTTACTTTCATCATACAAGAACTGCAGTTTTATTCTGACGTAAGACCTAAGCTCAATGGCTTTTATTGAAAAACATTTTTTCTTTTGTTAAATTCTTCTTATTATTATTACGAGCGAAGACGCATTGATCCAGATTAGGAAGTAATTATGAAAATTCTTAGTCGCGATTCATTGAGCATTCTTCTTGAAGTGTCCTTAATTCCCCGTCTTTCAAATGCATTCTTTGATTTTCTCGGGACTTATAAGTATTTTTAGTGGAAATATGCGATAATTTGTTCCTTGACTTTGGTAAAGGTTAATTTTTCTTTAAAAAATATGTTAAGACATCTATAATTTTTTAGTTTCTTCGCTAAAGCAAGTGCTTTCAAAGCGCTTTGAAAGAAGTCGGTTTTGTGGATGGGACGCGTGTTGTCTCTCATCTGGCGTGTCCAGAGACATATCAGTGCGTCGTCACGTCTCCGAAAATCTACGGATCAATAGCATAGGTTGGCAAAATTAATTACACGAAGGAAAGAGAAGCGAGAAATTTGTTTTTCAAAAAGACCGCTTTGTTTGCGAAGGGACTGGAGTGGCGCGTGTGAAAATTAATCTTTCAGTACGTGGCTTAGCGCAACGCCCATCGAATATAAAAATGCGATTATACCCCTATAAATTTGCACTTAAAAGACAAGAGAAGGTCCTTAATTGAAAAATTATTTCAATATACTGTCGTACAAACTGAAAAATAAGCTCTAGAAATATAACAAGGTTCAAATTATTCGTGTTATGCACATTTTTTTTCTTTAAAATATTAGAAGTGCCTAACTAAATAATGATCTTTTTTTTAAATACATGATGAAAAACATTTTGTATTTGTATTGAATTGAAACTGGTTTTTATAAAAATTGTTATGCCAAATTTTTAACATATCTGAGTGTTAATTTAACAAAATTGTTTGAATATTTTTTATTGTAATTGATATACAATATTTTTTAATATTATAATAACACAATTTATGAATAATTTAATAAATAACACAGAAATAATACATTTTAAAATAAAAATTTAAAAATAAATGAACAAAATGTGTTAATTTGACATATTAGAAACGTTAATTTTATTGAAAAAAAAAATTGTTTACAAATTGTGTCAATGTTAAATTTTTATGTTTTTTTATATAATATTTGTGTTATTTTCTAATATATTCATTTTGTGTTAAACATAATTTAATAAATTTTCCAATTGTGTACTTTTTGAAGATAAACATAGTATACATATGTGTAAGAAGTATATGAATCAAGATGTATAAGAATCACTTAATAATTTATACTTGTAAGGATAAGGAAAATTAATCTAGTCAAGAACGACGTATCATGTGTAGTAAATAAAGACCGGAAAATTATCGTATGTTAAAAAAGTTAAGGAAAGAATTTCGAATCGATTTCCAATGTAAATAAATTTCCTGATGAGGTAAAAGACGGATTCGTGAGGGATCGGAAATACCGTATACAGACACATTAATAGCGAGATTACAAACTCAATAACCAACATTTTACAACATCACGTGCTCCCGTATGTATTTGTCGGTTATATTCTCACGTCGGACAAGATCAAGTGACGGACGATCAGAAATAAGGACGTAAGTTGACGTCGCAAGGGAAATTAATCGACCTCCAAGTATCATACTAGAGGGGAGAGACGTCAATTCACGGCTGATATTATGCGAAATCTGAAAGGAGTTATTCAAGTAAATCCGTGCGTGAAATTCCAATCATTACGTGAGCTGAGATGTCATTTGATTTTGCTGGTGAATTGGACAATATGGCAATCATGAGATAAAACAATTCTTCTCGCGAGATAAAAAAAATAGCTTGAAATACAGTGGATTAGATGATTTGAAACTATGCTATCAAGTTCGCAAATAAATTTTTTAACGCATTTGATTTTGTACGATTTTAATTTTTTAATGTTAAATATTATAATATTAAGTATAAAATTTAAATTTTATTGATACAAATATAAAATTAAAATAATAGAATAAGATTTCGTTCGATTTCATATTTCGTTAATCAATAAAAACTTATAAAAAGTTTTTTATTTTTCATCGCTTACAATTAAAAAATTTATGTTTCAATATTTTATTAAGAAAATACTTTATAAATCATTTTATTTGTATACCAATATTTAATATAGTTTATATTTTAAAATTATATAAATTCCATCATATATATGATTAAAAAACAGAGATTACTGCAACGAATATGTAATTTCGAAAATTGTATAAATATTAATTTTCATGGAATCACTCACAGTTCCATTATACAGATATTTTCCTCATTATTATTACGCAACATGACTGTTACTCTAGCGAATTAATGTCGCATGTTTTTCGGCTCGCAACTTTCAACATTGTAATTTATTGACATTATATGACAAAAAAATTCCAGAGTTTTTCTTTCGATCTGTTTTATTCAGTTAACTATCGTCAAAGTCTTTGAACTTTCTGATACTTTCAAGAATCAAGAAAAAAGAAAGAAGAATGATGAAGTGTTCTTACAATATGATTTATTTCCGATTATTTATTCAAAATAATTTTTAAAATATATGCTGAGATCTTCAATTGTATTTTTGTATAACAAATTAAATAAAAATCTCTCATTAAATTTGTTCAGGAACACCCCATATAATAGCATGCATTATTTATGCATAGATTTTTGCTAACAAAAGACTGCCTGGATAAACGAAGAATGCTCATGATTTTTTTGTTCAATACAAGGAATTTTATCAATGAATTAATCGGCAATCGGCTTACCAATGAATATTTTATTGCATTTTTGCAGTTAGGAAATGCGTTATATTACGCCATACGCTTTAGATTCATCTTTTATTATCGTATAATGTATTCCTTTTTTGTTAAAATTTTGCAACAAACTTTGCCCTCGCTCGATTACGTGCCGTACCACTTTTAGCATCTATTACATAGAGGTAGAGGATAATAATCGCAACATTATCAAGTCGGTTTTGACGTTCTAATTTTAATATAAAATAAAAGCGAGATAGTTGCATTCGTGGGGCAAAAATTCAAAAGATTAACGATCTAACTTTTGAATAATTAACCATATCGTTGTATTCTGCACATATGCTGTTTAAATCAGGATAAAAGGTAATTCAATGTGAAGTCGTATTAAATTCAAAACTATTTCAATTTGAAAGGACAATGAGTAAAATAGGCCTTTGGGCTATATGAAAAGTGCAACATAAGCTAGACATTTTACGTTTCTTGGATCACTGAATATAATATGATGAATGAATAGCATTTTTATTCATTCAAATTCATGAGAAATATATATATTACAAGTTCGGAAACACCTTCAATTTTCTCACAAAAGGTTCAGTTATATAAAAATCCTTAAAAATTAAAAAAAATTAAATCGAGAACATTATATAAAAAATTTTCCTCTCTTTTTTTTTTCTCTGTAAACTCTTGAATTTTAAAATTAAAAAATATTTTGTAAAAGTGAATTCTTATACAAGAAATTTGATAGTATTGTAAAAAATTATCGCATTAATTAGAAAAAATTATGTTAAAGCTTAGAAAGTTTACATTAAAATACTTTCTTATTTTTGTTAATTTTTGTTCGACGATGTTTAATCAAGTTACAGCATTTCAAAGCAAAAATATTTAAAAAAATATCAATTTTCAATTTTATGTAATTTAGGAATAAAATATCATAAATATCATAGAAAAACGAAATTCGATATTATTAAGAAATTAAAGCTTTATCTTTCCTCTTTAAAATGCATTTTTGTAAACTTCTTTATTTTGTATCGAAATATTTAATGAGATTATGAACGATATATATGTAGATTTCTTTGTCCTAATTAATCATTTTAAAATATTCAGCGATAAACGGATTGCAGTTACATACAGTTTTTAGTATTCAGTTTTGTAAACGAAAGGACAATTTCGAAATATAGAATGTTCTCTAAATATTTAGAACTCTATGACATGCATGATGTATATTTGACTTACACGTATTTTGCCTTCGTGTTTGTGTATTAATCCAAAGCAGTATTAAACATTCGATTCGAATTAGTTGGAATTTTGTTGCGAGACAATTCGACGTCATGCATGTTTAAATCGATCTTTTAAGTTTCAGTCGCAAATGAAGGTCTTGTTCGCAACAAGGTTTACGTGAGCTATAGATATATCCATTTACTCGTCCAACAAAGTTTACTTCAATTTATTCGTTGATAGGACAAAGTCTTAATTAAGCCGAGGAAATAACGAGTAAAAAAGAGGATCATAGAAGATAATTAACATTATATTTTAGAGATATTTGATCATAATTCGATTTAACTGTCAAAAGATGCAAGGAAATTTATTAATCCAATGTGATTTTTCACTGATGATATGTTAAAATATGTTAAATCAAATTCTTTTTTATATTAATCCCCAAAAATTTATGTTACATTACATTTTTATGTATTATGATTAATAAACAGATATTTATTTTTCATTCTTTAACATCGATGATTTAAATCATTACTATGTTCACATTTTTTATACAATTAAATTTGAGCTATATTATTAATACAAATTAAATAATTAATTAAATAATTATTAATTATAATTTTTATTTTAGTCCATCAATTAAATTCTTTAAAGACCTAAACGTTTATATAATGGGAGAAATTAACTGTTTGAGTATATTATAAAATAAAGATATACTAATACAAAGATATAATAATAAGTTAATTAAATCTCGACGTAAAATATGATAAGAAAATATATGTCATAAAATTCTCCAACGTCGAAAAACAAAACTGCTATTTCACGAAATGTAATATAATGTGATATAATGATTATATACTCGATTTTATTGTGCAAACACATGTATGTATTCTATTTTCAGGAACTTCTGTTTTAAAAATATACGAAAAGATTTAAAATATATTACAATTTCATTTCATTTCATATATTTCGTTTTTCGAAGAGAAGATTCGATTTGAAAGATCTTAAAGAAATTGTGTGGTAAAACTAAGGAGATCATTATTGTTATCACACAGACGATATTTCAACGCTCGGAAAACTTCCCAAGAAGCATTTTCTTATCGTATTTTATGCCGAGACTTTTACTTTCCAATGGTTCTTTCCGTCACGTCGCGTCAGCTTGTATGTACGCAATTTAGATCCGCGAAAAAGCTTTGAACATCCTTCCGTTCGATAACACGGTCTTCTTTCTCACGTTCTTTTAGAAGCGTCGCAAGAAATTTATTTATTCACGTATCTCTGCGAGAACACGCAACTGTTAAGGCGAATATATCGAGCTCGCGGTTTATCATGTTTTTGAAAAAAAACATAACATATAAAAAACGGAGTTTTTATCTGTTCTTTAGTGAAAAATGTAATAATTTGATACAGTATAAGAAAAGACATGAGCAAAAATAAAAGCTAATTCTTTTTTCTTATCTTGCTTGTTAATCACTTAAATAAGATACCTATTATTCTATTTTATTCTATAGAAACTTCTTGGATAAATATAAACTTATACGTCTAGTACTTGTTGTGTGTAAATAAAAGATTATCCCAACATTAATTTTGCAACTTATGAAATTTATAAAATACTAACAAGCGTTAATTCCACAATTTCTATTCTGCTTATTACATAAAATGTCAGTAGGAGACAAACAAATATATTGTCGCAATTTATCAATAGGATAATATCAGTGGAAAGACAATACTCCTGTACTAACGACGTGAAATTATTCGCGATGCGTTGTAATAAATTATGCAAAAATTCATCCAACCTCAAATTTACGTTTTTAAATTGCATTTACATAAAAAAAATTAAATAAGACATGCATAATTGTACTAAATTGCATAAAAGCTTTGTGTCTCTATATCATTGTACAATCTTAATTGTTTTGTACTGACTTTTTCATCACCACACAGGAACTTTGCATTGTAATTCGCGAGATACATACAAATGAAACAGATACTTTATAGCGGATATAATGAAGTAATAAAAATTATGTAAACATTAAAAGAACTTCATTAAAAGTGTCGAATATACGATATATTACCTATATTTTTTTAAAATTAATATTTTAAACTCTTTTGATTTGTCCTATATATTATTAAATATTTTGACTTTTAATTGATCTTCTTACAATCGATTGATTTGATTCATATTTTGCCTTAGTGAAGCTAAGATTCTTAACTATCTATTACCGAAAATAAAATTTGGGAAAATTAAGTTGTTTATGAGAAAAAAAACAAGTTTCTCTTATATTTAAAAAGAAACAAATTTTTATTATTTGCACTTCAAAATTTATTGCTAAAATATCTTTAATTTTTCAGTCGTAATTTAAAAGCGATCATTTTCATTAATTAAAGGAAAATCAATTTCTTGATAAAAGATGATTCATTATTCTGAGATATTTAACTGACTATAAAATCAACATTTATATATAATATTAAACATTGTAATGTCCTACGTATGTAGATATTAACTAATCGAAAAAGGGAAAGTTTAAACAAGTTTTATCATGATTTCGTTATATTATAACCAAATTCGCGTTCTATAAATTTATCCAAACAATATTTGAGCATACCTTCGAATTCTGTATGTCAATAACTCTCTGAATTGTTACAGGAATGGGTATTTGTGCAATTAGTCTAGTATCCTACAACATATATGTATACGTGTAAAGCACTATATGAATTTTGCAGCTAATTCCACACATTTCACAGAGAAAACTACGGATATCTAAATAAATCTCAAGAGAGAGAGAGAGAGAGAGAGAGAGAGAGAGAGGAGGAAGTGCTACTTGTATTATTTCATCGCTACTTACCAACCAACGAAACGTACGTTATTCGACCGAAGGTACGGGTAACTAACCGTAACCGTACGAACGTAAGT